>NC_091824.1:64840134-65060134 GCF_038994185.2 Dermacentor albipictus
AGCATTGTTACTCAATGTGAACAAGGATATCCAAAGCATATTCTGAAACACTGAACAACCAGCTTAGTTAGGATATGGTCAGAAGAGATAGAGAACGGAAAATGAGGTGGCGATTGTCTGTCAAACAAGAGAAACGTGAAGTTTAGGAAGGGAGTCTTATGTGCTGGCCCATTTAGTGCCTGCAATGCTCCGTAATACATTGAGAATACACAGATAATTATTCAAAGCCGCTTCATGCGGGCAAGATCTGTCGCCAGGCTTTGTAGTAGGACTCTTGCAACAAACGTGGCGCTCACAACACTCGCCTGAATGAGGCTAACGGCTATTTCTGAGGCTTTTCGGCAGCAAACGTTGTGTAGGGGCGGCAGTACGTGCTCTGAGATCAGGTATGGTAACACGAGCAATGATTTAATACTTTCTACAAAGAATTCAGGTGTGTATACCATTACAAGGAGGGCTATGTCGGCGAGAAGGCCTGGTTGCGTATTAAAGCGTAAATTGCCATCGCTCTAGCAGTGTGCTCGATTTCGCGCGTCCAGTGTGAAAATTTCATATTTTGAAGCTGCTGCCATCGGTTACTTAATGTGAAAAAGTCGCGAAAATAGTGTGCAAATGTCCCGGTCTGACAGTCTACTTTTGTGAGACGTGACCTCATGAAGAGTGACGCTGCGACCTGTATGATCCCGCGGCAAACAACCTCGACAGCTCCTGCAATACAACTCCGCGCCATCACGTGTTATCCACATTCTCGCTTGCAACATTTCATTCTGCGGAGTTCCAGCATGTGTAACATATTGGTAGAAGTCCAAACCAAGCAGAGATTCACAGGTTGATGGAGGCGTCAAATGATTAACAGGGGGGCTATTCTGTAAGAGTCCACCTAGTGGGCGGTGCATTTCGGTCGCTGCTGATGGGATGCAGCTGTACTAGAGAGGAGGCGACGAGCGCCCTAGCTAATCAGCAATGGCCGAAATGGACAGTCCACTAAGTGGAGTCTTAAAGACTACCCCCCCCCCCCCCCCCATATGTCGAACAAGGGACGTCGCTGGAGCTGACGGTTTGACAAGGGTGCTTGTCTTCGTCAGGGCAGCAGTCGCAAAAGCAGTCGCCAGAGCAGAAATGAAGTGCGTCAGCGCAAGAAAACTGTAAATGATGTTTCCCTTGCCTCGGGTTTAGCGATATCCCTTGTTCGACCGCAGGAGATCAGATTAGTCGAAATGCCTTTTTCGCTGCGTTTCTGAGGTTTGAAGATTGTTGAAGTTTGAGGTTGAACGATTCCCGCGACAGTAGAGAAAAAGGGGCCTCAGAACGAAAAGTCACAAGAGGAGGCTTCAAAGCGTTCGAAGCACGACAACGAAAACGGCAAATGGGGGCATAGCACAAGTGCACCCGCACTCATAAAAACTAAGGCAAGACAGAGTCATGTCTGTAAACATCACACAAATGGGGGAACAATCGCTATCTTATGCACAGACAAAGGTAAATAAATTATGTATTGACGACTTGTACTGGCAAACTTGCATAGATAATCTGTCTATTTCGGCATTAACTGCTATTGATTCGATACATTTCTTTGTCTTGTCCCATTCGAATGAGGTCATGATACATCGTAGAAATCGGCGCTATTAAACAGCGACTAACGAGGCATAAGCACGACATGGTCTAAGCGTCCGCAGGACCCAGTGCCTTGGTGCAGCCTCCTGCAAACACGACTCTTAGAATGCTCTCGGAATCTGCGACAACCAGCGCTGAATTTCGTCATGTTCGATCTACTGCCCTTACGCTGAAACAGGCACGTGGAATTGTACCAGACGTTTGCGCAAGACCGTTCGCGCCATCTCGTCCATACTTAAGACTCGGCTCTCACCTTTTTGCTCTTCTTTGTGGACAGGGAACCCGTATGACTCCCGTAAACGTCGGTTCCTTTCTTTCTGTTTTTTCTTTCTTCCTTTTTTCTTGTCAAATTCAACTTTTTTTACGTATTTCATCTCCTGCTGGACGATTCTTCGCAGTACTTTTGGTTGAACAAAAAGCACGAATAGAGAGAGAAGGGAAAGGAAACCTTTCAATGACTACAAAAATATGCGTAAATGCAGCCCTCACTAAGTGTTTCCTGGAAGGATATATATAGTCCTGCAGCTATCGACATCGCTAAAACAGAATGTACTAGCATTTTTTTGTTCGTTTGAAGTACTGCAATATAGATGGAAAGGTATGGGAGGGAGAAATCCCTTATGTCACGCTAAAGCCTTGCAGTTTTGCTAACCTTAATGCTGTTTCACATGCTGCGACTGGAACGTTGAAAATCGGTGCAGTCACACGCGTTGCAATGCGATTTCTAGAGGGCCGATTCCACATGATTGCGATTTCAACAATGCGACTGGTGCGACGCCCAGGGTTGCTTACGGCTAGGTTTCGTGGCACACGCTACATAATTCTTTTATTGTAATGAATAAAACGTTTACACTATAATATTATTGACTTTTCTTGATTAGGAGCACATAATATGCACGTTCACAGATTTAAAAACTTTAGTTAAGGTTTGTTTTTGAGTGCGCAATGGCGGTTTCTGAAGTTCAGTGCGACATAGCGCACGTAAACAACTGTTCGCAGGTGGTTCAGCGCTGTGTGTTGTCTCATCTGCCTTCTATGACCATTTCTTCTGCCTGCGCTACAACAATCTACCAGATGACCTATCGACAAGTTCGTATAGCTACCCTCACTGCATATGCAGTATTCGGAATTCGGCTGCCACGAAGTCGTCGTGTCAGCCCAACAAGATCCTCACGCTACCCGTGCTCGGCGTCAGCTTCTGGAGAAATGATGCGTGTATATTGCCCGTGATTGCGCATATGTGGTGCCTACTCCTGTCCATATTCTTCCGCAAAACGCAACAAGAAGCACCAACCCGAAAGCCCGCGTGTGCCCCTGAACGACCCTCAAATGATCTGTGTGACTACTGGACATGGAATAAAAATTGTGTTGTAAAATTCAACCTTAGCGCTAGCCTGGTTCGTCCATCACCGTGCTTGCGCTGTGAATATATATACGGAAGTCCTCTCTAAATATTTCTAAAGGCGCAAAAGCCGACGCATGAAATGTTTTGAGCAGTTACCGTCACTTTCGTAGAATCCTGTTCGTTGTAACATAGCATTCTAAAAGACACGCTTCTCGTCCAAATTGTTGTCCTGTGGCTCGCGCTGGTAGTACACTCGGAACTTCTAAGAAGAAGACCATATCAATACGCGCTATTCATAATGCAGGATCGTAGCCCCACGGCAGGCGCACTTGCCGTAGAATTTTTCAGCTTTCTGCTCAGCCTCGCAGGCCGCTCACGGTCAGCCTGTTTTATGGAAATAAATATTATTATTATATTATTACTGTTATCAAATATTATAGTTTCTTCACTGTAATTTATAGCAAGCATCCAGATTTCTTCAGCTAGTCATGCGTTTAACCTGTATTAGATCAACATTGCTACGACATGCTTATGGGAGTCATTTCAAACTAGATTGCTCAGCCAGAGAAAGTACAAATGCAAGTCTGAATGTTTATACCAATTTGGTATTCCTAAACAGATTATAGTAGCAGAATTTATGCCTGCTTGCATTACCTGCACTTCAATGTTCAGAGCTGGAAAAACTGATTCCTGTTCTTGCTGTCGAAAGGCTGCTTCAATGTCGATAGCAAGCTATAATGATTGACTTCGAAAGTGTTAAGCAATGACTATATCTCTAAGCTTATCAATGCGTTTTTGTTCCACGAACACAATTAAGTTTTCTTTCTCCCTCTCATTCAAAGCCATGGAATGAAACTGTTCACTTTCATAAGTATCAGGATGCAAACATTCTGAAGTTTGTCCTGAGCATTTGTCTGTATCCTATAGTGCGCATGTTTGTATCAAGTTCTGGTGTTGCAATCGCAGTTATTTACGCATATTGTTGTATTGCACCAAACGAATTTATTTACTTTGTTTTCAAATCTACAATGTGGCCATACAGTAACGATCACATGAATAAGAAAAAAAACTGTAGATTTAGTGCACTTGTTGGAATCTATGCGAAGTGAAGTTTTCGTCAAGTGGTCAATTAAATGCTGGTAAAGTAACTGCGATATATACAATTTGTCTTATTTTCAACAATCCAACATGTCATCTTGCAAGGTTTGCTTATGCACCGCATAGGTCACAAGCTTAATGTTATGTAATCTTTATGCATTACAGTGTTCACAAACTATACCGAAATGCAAACGGCACTTAATGCAGATACACGCTGCGAGACATCAAAACAGGGACGTTTGTTGAGCAAGGAATGGTGCGAGGTGTAAGCAGATGAATGAATGACATGTGCTCATGTACTTATTTATTTATATACCTCGCAGGCTGGAAGGTTGGGGTATTATGTGAGGGGGAATAAAAAAGTTGTTACAAACAAAAGGAAGAAGGGCACAACATTAAGAAAAAAACCAGCAAAAGAAAGCAGTGCCAATGCAATGCACCAACTAGCCCAACGTGTTTTACTTGCACAACATTATACGATACTTAACAAACAATAACAGAAAAAATGACTGCCCATGCACCCCGTACAGATGGTAAACCAGCGAAGCTGAAATGTGCGGCCCCGTTGTTTATCACTGGGTTAATTCCGACGGTTTATTCAAGTCTTTCTATATTATTGGTTGTGTCTGTGTTTCTTAATGAGGTTATGCACGCGTTTGGCTTTGGTTTATCACATTGTTTATTTGGAATGCCACACATCGCGCTTGGCAAGATCACCATCATGGAAAGTGCAATGAGTGGTTCGTTGTGTTAATCCAGCAGGTTCATCAGAGTCTTTCTGAATTATGTTTATGGTTTCTGTCTGTTTATGGTTTTTTACGCATTTGAGTTTTGTAATGCGTTAATCATAGTATTTATGACTCGGCTGTGCACTGTGGTAATTACCTGTGGAAGTTAGTAGTAGTTAGTGGTAGGTTGTGTGTAGTTACCTGTGGTAGTTAATGGTAGTTACCAAGTGACACAACGGGGCTGCACATTTCATTTAATTAAATACAGGGACACATTTTTGAACCTATTGGGAAGTCGGAGAGAGGCTGTTGCACGTGCGCTCTGCGGCTAGAGACAAACGACGTCACTATCGGTCTAGCCAATGGCCCACCACACTTTTTCTGCCAGATAATAATGACATCATGATCTTGTCTTAACCCCGTCCCCCTCTGTGTCGCTTCCCTGCAATAATACGTAGATAAATGTATGTCTGAAATGCATAAGCGTTTCTATGTCTACCAAACAAGAAATTTCAACCTGTCCGTGGTGTGGAGCTAAACCAACATTATACCACATTACATGGGAGTGTACAGGAAACCAGGCATTCCACAAACACAAAACACCAAGTGCGGAGCAATGGGAGAGCTGGCTCACCAGCCACGAGCTAGAGACTCAAAGAGCTCTAATAGCGCACGCGTGCGAGGCGGCCCGGCTCAGTGGAGCCCTGGACTAGGGGCCCATCCATGGCTGAAGAGGACTCAAGCTTCAAGAATGAATACTTCGGCCTCGACCCGCTAAAACTTTTAGAGAGTCAAAAAAGTTTTCCATTCAATTCCATTCCATTCCGTCCATCATGCAAGACGAATGCAATGGCTCACAGCCCCCTAAACAATGGCTCATACCCCGACACTAGGGTTTTGGGGATCGGACCATGCGGGTTTTTCCTAGGCATATACAACTTAACTCTTAAAAGAATAAACACCTTTCTGCTAGAGACCAAGATAATCATGAGGCGTACTAACAAATGAAAGTTTATTGAACATGCTGAATAAATGCTGGTTGACAAGCAATAAATCGAAATTGCGCACAAAAGCAGAAGCAAGAACTGGTGTGTGTCCATACAGATCCCAACAGAAAACGCATCCATCTCTGAAAGTGTAACCGAAGCCATACTGACAAGATTCTCCCAGTGTCTTTGCATCTACAGCATCCATAATTCCTCTAGGCAGCCCATATACACAGAATGCTAGCTTATTCCTCTACAATGCACTCTCGACATCTGAGTGTGCATTGCAGAGGAAGAAGCTAGCATTCTGTGCAGGCTACCTACAGAAATTACGGAAGCTGTAGATCTAAAAATGCTGGGAGAATCTTGTCAGCATGGCGTCCGTTAGAAATTGATGCATTTCCTGTCAGGAAACACACATGAATTCTTGCTTCTTCTTTTTGTGTATATTCACTTTATTGCTTGTCAGCCAGCATTTACTTGGTGTGTACATTAAACTTTTGGTTGTTAGATCATCTCGGTTTTCTTGTTCGTCCTATGTGTTCTGTGGTGCCATTTGAAGCCAGGCTATTCATTATCTTTTTAGGCTGCAACCAGCCACCTGAATGGCCCTTATGATGCTTCTGTGTACCTTATAAAATGTTTTATTTGGCCAATGTAGCAAGAATGTGTAGTGTGAAGCAGTCAGAACATGGTGCGCTCGCTAACTTCCACTTAAAAGGTTTATTGTGAAAATGCAGTGATTCATAAACGTTACCAGAAAGTGCTACAGCAATGAAAGCTGATAAAAACTTGCGCTTGATGAAACCAAGCATAAAAGCGGAAAAGGGAGAAAATACATATGAATATACAAGTCCAGGAAAAAAAAAACATTGTGATTACCAAGTGTACATGTAGCTACCTTCCAAGAAACTCATTTTTTTCCAACGGCATGCAACTGGAAGAATGTGCTTGCATAAGCAACCTGTCAGTCTGTCTATTGGAAAAACAACAGTGTTTCTTGAAAGGTACTAGCATGCAGGATTGGCAATTGGAATGATTTTTTTCCTGCACTTCGAATTTTCCTGTATTTTCTTTCTGTAGCATTTTTATTTATGTTTGGCTGCATCAAGAACCAATAACTATCTAGCCTTAAAAGTTGCCTTTCTTTTTCTGGGGCAAGCAAGGGGAGGTGGGAGATGAAAATTCAAGGCGATGAGCAAAACGAGAAGAAGTTGAAAGTAGGAGCCAACGTTTCCACAAGTGGACCTTAAAGAAGACAATTCCACTTGTCGAAAAGTTGGGTCCTGCTTTCACCTTGTTCTCGTTTTGCTCATCTTTTTTTCTGGTAATTTGTATAACTCGCCACATTTTTACAAATGAGCCTCAGTTGAAAGTTAGTCGTCATCCATCTCTAGTGTCATCCTGTTCATACTGCTTCATGCTATGCACTCTTGCAACATTTGTTTGTGCGTGTGTGTGTGCGTGTGTGTGTGTGTTTGTGTGTGTTTGTGTGTGTGTGTGTGTGCGTGCGTGCGTGCGTGCGTGTGTGTGTGTGTGTGTGTGTGTGTGTGCGCGCGCGTGTGTGTGTGTGTGTGTGTGTGTGTGTGTGTGTGTGTGTGTGTGTGTGTGTGTGTGTGTGTGTGTGTGTGTGTGTGTGTGTGTGTGTGCGCACACGCGTGGATTTGGATGTGAAATCGGGCCCTTGCGTAGAGGTATCATTCTTCTCCTGTGCAGCTTTGTGAATTCATTAACTTTAGTGCAACAGAAATACGATGGACAAGAACGAAGTGAACATACAGAGCGCTTCCTTCTTGCCCGTTGTCTATCTGTTACACTTTAGTTAATAATTAATACACACCAACTCGTCCAGTTTTCAGTTATTATGTCGGGCTTATAAGCCCACTTGTGTCCTAGAATATCTGCATGGCTATGCATCCTGCAATTTAATTTTTGGCCATGTGCTTGCAAGTCGCGTGTCAATCTCCTGATTTTCCTGACAGTCTCGTGTGTTTTGCAGGCCCAGAGAGTTTCTGGTGAATGCATGCAGGTGTGCAGGGTGTTGTGCAGAATGTAATCTGCCCTACAAGTGCTGTTTTGCGTGCTTTCAGCTCAGCTTTCCGAGGTGTAGGATGACCTTGAATGGTACTCACATATTGGGGTTTAATTTCATGTAGTGTCATACTACTGTTACACTGCTATTGCCACATCAGTGTACAATGTGTGATGTTTGCTTGCATATTCGTGGTTAGCAACCTTCTCTGTGTGTTTGGCAGTAGCATATAGTCTCCTAGCCTAATTGTTTGCCCCCATAATGTACGGTATGGGCCTGTTCTGTTTCAAGTTGAGGTGCTCACGAGGTTGTTTATGAAGGGAGGAGTAGTTGTCTTTGCATCTCATATGCTAGCTGGCATAGTATCGTGGGACCAGGTTCTGAGCTCTTAAGGCAAAGAATTTGTGCTGCAGGCTGCAACTCTATTCTGTCTAGGTGCTTGTTCGTTTGCTCTTTCTCGTAGAGGTCTTCAAGCATGGTAAAGTCGGAAATACCTGTTGTTACCCGATGCATGTATTCGATGAGTTGTCTTTTTTGTGTGCTGCTGGTAATTCATACCGTACCATACCTTCGACACAAGCACGGCATCTGCGATTTTCCATAGTATCCGCTCGTCCAGCCCGCATGATTTCAAGATTATTCTTTTCTTTAGGTGCAGAATTTGCGTCCAGGCATGACATAATTGTTTCACCCACGTGCTGGCTCTGGCGTCATGGTCCTACACGAGCTGAGGATTTGTGGATGTTGACTTGCTGATATGTTTTTCCAGCTATTGGGAACACAATGTGCAATCTGGAGTAGTTCCTGATTCTAGTCTTTTTTCCGACGTCGATGTACGCCCACTTATCAGAAAGCGATAGGCCAGACTGGCCAAGAGAGCGCGTGGTGTTGACGAGGGCTTGTTGCATCATTCTTGATTTCTGTATAACATAGCTTTTCCATGGACTGTAATACACCATAGGCTGTAGTATTTCTTGTAGTATGTCTGCTTTGAGGGTGTGGGTGGGCCAATGTGCCTCTAACTCTCACCTGGAATTTTCTGTCTTTCATAATGTTACAGTTTAACTTAAGTGCTCTACTAGAAATGTTTTTGCTCATCGTTTCTCTTATTAGAGTAGCATGAGGTACTGCTGTTAAAAGCCTCTTCACTCTCTTCATTCTTTCATAAGCGGTATTACGCAATGCCCTGCAATAAAGTTTCTGCTGCTTATGGCCCACTCCTATCTGCCAGAAGGGACAACTTTTGAAAGGTTTTCTTCGTGCTATGTGTGCGACGTAGTATGAGCATTCATGTCTTGACATTTATACATCTGTAGAACCAGCATGCCCCCCTATGCAATAGTTTATTGAAGTTTAAGGGTTAAATAAACGGTGAACTAAATCTAAGTGCAAGAGCTTTTTTTGCTTATGACTCCCATGAAAATGTGACTTCCATGGCTGGCAAATCAACCCCTCGCCTTGTGTTAGCAGCAGAATGCTATAGCCGCCGTGGCAGGTGAATAAATTAAAGAACAATATTTTTGTCCATTGATATTTTCGCTTGTATGCAAGTAAAATTTGGAATAAGTTTGTCATTGCAAAAAAGCCCAGTTTGTGGTCCTTTATTGAATCAACCAAATATTGTGTATAGTTGGAATTCAGAAATTTGTTCTAAAATCCTCGGGTGATATGTTCTTGCAAGTAGCCTGGTATTTCATTACTTATAAAGCGTAATCACAGTGGATATCGTTATATGTGTTTATACACTAATAGATGTGATTTGTTTGATATATGTGATATATGTGATTTGTTGAAGGATGGAGAGAGATTGTTCTAGAAGACCTGGCCACCCTGTATACGCAATGTCTCATGACTTGTCTACTGTCTACTGTAATGTCTACTTGTAATGTCTACTGTCCGTTACCTACAAAGTATTTACTAAGGTAATCGCAAATAGAATCAGGAATACCTTAGACTTCTGTCAACCAAAGGACTAGGCAGGATTCCGTAAAGGCTACTCAACATTATACCATATTCACACTGTCAATCGGGTGATAGCGAAATGTACGGAATATAACCAACCCTTATATATAGCTTTCATTGATAACGAGAAAGCATTTGATTCATTCGCAACCTCCGCAGTCATGGAGGCATTACGGAATCAGGGTGTAGACGATCCGAATGTAAAAATACTGAAAGATATCTATAGCGGCTCCACAGCCACCATAGTCTTCCATAAAGAAAGCAACAAAATCCCAATAAAGAAAGGCGTCAGCAGGGAGATACGATCTCTCCAATGCTATTCACAGCATATTTACAGGAGGTATTCAGAGACCTGGATTGGGAAGAATTGGGGATAAGAGTTAAGGGAGAATACCTTAGTAACTTGCGATTCGCTGGTGATATTGCCTTGCTTAGTAACTCAGGGGACCAATTGCAATGCATGCTCACTGACCTGGAGAGGCAAAGTAGAAGGGTATGTCTAAAAATTAATCTGCAGAAAACTAAAGTAATGTTTAACAGTCTCGGAAGAGAACAGCAGTTTACGATAGGTAGCGAGGCACTGGAAGTGGTAAGGGAATACATCTACTTAGGGCAGGTAGTGACTGCGGATCCGGATCATGAGACAGAAGTAATCAGAAGAATAAGAATGGGCTGGGGTGCGTTTGGCAGGCATTCTCAGATCATGAACAGCAGGTTGCCATTATCCTTCAAGAGAAAAATGTATAACAGATGTGTCTTACCAGTACTCACCTACGGGGCAGAAACCTGGAGGCTTACGAAAAGGGTTCTACTCAAACTGAGGATGACGCAACGAGCTATGGAAAGAAGAATGATCGGTGTAACATTAAGGGATAAGAAAAGAGCAGATTGGGTTAGGGAACAAACGCGAGTTACTGGCATCTTAGTTGAAATCAAGAAAAAGAAATGGGCATGGGCAGGGCATGTAATGAGGAGGGAAGATAACCGATGGTCATTAAGGGTTACGGACTTGATTCCAAGGGAAGGGAAGCGTATCAGGGAGCGGCAGAAAGTTAGGTGGGCGTATGAGATTGAGAAGTTTGCAGGGAGAACAAGGCCACAATTAGTACATGACCGGGATAGTTGGAGAAGTATGGGAGAGGCCTTTGCCCTGCAGTGGGCGCAACCAGGTTGAATATTATTATTATTATTATTATTATTATTATTATTATTATTATTATTATTATTATTATTATTATTATTATTATTATTATTATATGTGATCACAAACTTCTTAGAAACATGTAAGGCATGAATGTTTCTGCACACTTGATCAGCTGTGAATTTGCAGGAACTGCTGGTACTGGCTGACTTCAATGCACAGTTATGACTTAACTTTTTATTTGCAACGTGTCACTTTCTACTGTTTTATTTCCACAAGAACAGGCTGTTTGCCTGCTTTTCGCATTGTTGCACGAGTTTTACATGACGGTGCAGGAGGGTGGGTTGTCACTGTGTCACTATACTTAAATTACTAGCTGTAGAGTTAATTACCTTTCAAAGCAAATGTTAATACAGATGCAGTAAGGATACAAAGTCCGCAACATAGTCAATGTTTATTGGTTTCTGTGCAAGAAAAAAAAATTATCCAGAGAGGAGGTGCAACTTAACGTGCATGTAATATTCGAAAACAAATGAACAACGCTGTGTATTCAAGCCACGGATTTATACTACCGTAGCAAAATCATTATTACAGCCTACACTTTTGCTCTGTCAAGTTTAATAAGGCAGGTAAGATAAGCTTTCAAAATTCATCGGGAAATTCACGCTTGAAAACCGACAAGAAAATGCAACTGAATGGTTCAGCACATCGTTGAAACTTCGGGTACTTTGCATTCTTGTCATTTGCCCTTACCATGGTTGAAATAATTCAAGCTGCTCCGTATGCGCAATTTTGCATGCTACTCAACAAAAGAAAATTGTGACGACCTTGTCGTCTGGTGGGAATCGAACGCCTAGTACTGACAACTCGCGAGGGCATACAAAGCAAACGTGAAAATGCACTTCATTTGCTGCGTAGTGTGTCAACAAACGCATAGAAACTGGAGAATGGAATCTGCGGTACAAGTTTTTCATTCTCCTTTCCCGTACGTACTGAATTCGGCAATCCACGTCTCCGCGCATTAAACTTGTGGTGCGAGATGCCATTTTCCAAAACAAACCGGCGAAATAGTTCGCAGCAATCGCAGCGAACTAAAATCGCAGCGATCGCTGCGACAGTGCGACTGTGCGACCAACCGGTTGGTGGCAGCCGTAAATCGGGGGGCCGGCACTGCAACTGCGACTTTCATCGCAAACGACGGAAATCGCGCTTCCCGTGCGACGAATATCGCATCATGTGAAACAGGCTGGAGGCGACGTCGCCCATACCTCAGACATGTGGACTTTAGGATGCATACTTTCACCAGGGCATTTGAGGACGAGCTGCAAACAGTGATTTCCCGAGAAGGGCCTTCCCACTCTTCGGATAACCTGTTTTGTTTTTGTTTTTTGTCAGAAGCTAGTTGAAGTGACAAAAGAATCTTCATCATAGCTGCAAATAACCAAAGGTTGTGGTGGGAACGAGGGATACCACCGGGTGGCCATCGAAACGTGTAATGCTAACAGTAGCGGCAAATTTCTATGTTTGCAGACGGCGACACCAGTCCTTTCTTTAAGCTGAACCGTTCCTTACCGGTGGTCGTGGGAGCAAACGGCGCCGGCCCTCGTTTTGTCTCGGACAGACCACGTAATTCATGACGCCGGGCTGCTTCGTTTTAGAACATAGACAAGAGAATGCGTAGAACGACAGAAAGCTGAGCTAGTTGGTAAGGATTCATTATACAAAAAGGTGAGGCGTGCAGACAGTACACAAGAGAAGTGGACAACAATTACGCCGGCATTCGTGTTGTCCCCTTCTCTTCACTTGTGTCCTGTCTGCACGCCTCACCTTTCTGCATAAAAGAATGCGGCCTTCTATGAAACCGTGCGCTCTAACCAAGCAGCGCTGCTCACGCATATCCTCGTATTAGAGCGCCTTTTGCGTATAGTTTCGGAGCGTGGCCTGCATGAGTATACATTGTACGAGAAAGGGGTTAGAAAAGAAAGTATTCCTGAGAAAATATGCTGCAGGTTACGCGGGAGTCTGGCGCGCATTTCTGAGGGGGAAAGAAGGGTAATTTTTAGTTGATGACATTGTACTTCCAAGAAAAAAGCTTTCTTTACTCGCTATAATGAGAAATGTTGAGGGGGGGGGGAGCATTGTAGGCTGGAGCCTTTAGGAGTCAACCTGATCATGTAATTTACGTCAGCTTCAATATGAAATTTATTGGCAAAACTTATCACAACACTAGACGCATTGTTGCACAGCAAGGCTTTCTTTTTCATAAGCCAAAGGCGAACAGTGAACAAGAAAATTCAAGAAGGAAGAAAATTGAGAAGTTCTTCCCGAACGGTGCTGAAGCATTGACAGCGATAGCAAGATCAAACGCAGCGCGTGGACTCCTCGGACGGTGTTTGTGTGTATATGTGAGTGCGACGGAGCGCGGGGCATCAGGCAAGGAAACTCGCACTGGTTGGAAGGAACAGCGTCTAGGCAGCTACCAGGCATCTCACAACGCTGGCCGTGATGAGTAACGTTGCCAGTGGCATTGCAGGTGCGCGAGACCGACTGGGAATCGTCGGCGTTGGTCAGCACCCAGTTAGATAACGTTAGTTTGACGTTGGCTACAGGTTCCGCTGAAACTAGTGCAATATACAGATCAGCCTTGCAAGAAAGCTAGTGCTTGCGCACAATGCTCATGCCAGACACAGAAGGCAAAACACTGCCCTTGCTCCACAAACTCAAGTGATTGAGTGTAGCAGTGATGGTGCGTCCACTGCACTTCATCGTCTTTATAGCCAAGTGCCACAGCGCGTCTCTGGAAACCGTATAAACCCTCTGGCACGTGCCGCGCATGCGCCGTTGATAGCGGGGAAGCATGACGGAGTCGGCGGCGCCAACGGCGTGTATTTCTATGCGCTCTGAGTTTTTCCTATAATTGTTGTCGCAATAAAGGAGTTCCTTCGCACACGTGTGCCAGTCTGAGCAACTGATGCATCACAGACAACGAATCTGTGAGTGAGTTCTAAGGAGGCCGTTTGCTAGCTGCTTAGTGATGATTAATAGCCGACGCCCCGCTTACATACCGTCGATTCCTGATGGCAATATTCGAGAGGAGAGGATAATTTATAAATAATATATTTGAACTACTAACGGTCGCTTCGGGTTTTCCACACAGGCTGCGTCGCTGACCACGGGGTCAGTTTCCACCGCCGCCGCCATACAAACTCCTGGTCGTACTCCAAAGCGAAATCTGTGAAACGTGAGGTTCGAAACAAGAATTACCAAATACTGGCTAGGAAAAACCTGCAAGGAAGCCGAAATACTGGCTAGGATGTTGTTGCCGATTCTAGCAGAGCACACACGAGGTAACTTTTGCGATGGTCAAGCTTCAGAGCAAAAATTCGAGACTCTGGCGCGCGTTGCGTTGCTGGCTGATACCGAGCATTCCGCTGCGCACAGTCCTTCCTCACACGAAAACGGCTGCGAAGCTCCCCTGAACAGCTTCACTGTAAAACAAAACACGTTATATGTGCTGGGCAGCGAAGGAGCAACTAAAATGTAAACTGGCTTCAGTACTGGGAAGCCGGAGAACTGATGCGGGACCCTTATCACAACATGGACAAAATATGCCAAGCAGTTCTGGCCCAGTTAGCAAAAAAGCGTCTGCAGTGGGTGTGTGAGGCGACTGGTGGCTGCTGACGCAGTATTTGGTGTACGTTTTGTAAGAGATTTCACACATTGATTAGAATGTATTCACTTGTTTCGCAACATCAGCTTTCCAGTTTGAAGCGTTTCGATTCGCTTGGTAGATATGCTGTAATGGCTATGCAAGAACCGAATACTGTACGTCGGGAATCCTCCATGCGTAATGACTTCGTGAGACATCTTGCTATGTCCCGACGCCGTCCCAACTTATTTGAAGAAACTTTCACATGACACTTCCTTCAATGTTAAACTACGCTGTCGTTAGGAAAAGAGTCATGTGGATATATACTAAGAAAAATGAGCTCCCATATTCTGTTGTCAACAGAAATCTTCAAATATTAAACTGATATCCTATCTTATTTGTTTTTCACTGCTTGTATTGACGAAGGTATTTTACGTATAATGATTGAAGTTATATAGCATCACGACACTGCATGCGCTGTGTGTTAAATTAGGCACTGTTCTGTCAAATTTTGACCATGTAAACCCACCTGTGTTATAGGAAATGTGCCACATTTTAAACTTCATGTTCGTAAAGAAACTTTATACTTGGATGGTTAGGTATATGGTTATCTAGGAAGTGCGTGGTTAGAGAAAGTAACTTGATGTGCTGCTCCTGTTACTATCGGTGCGGGCAACGATTAGGGAGATCCTCGCAACGCGACCTATGCGATTAAGGTGGCTAGCGTTCACAACCAAGTGCGCTTTACAATTTTCTGAGGCGTTGGTTTGTTGAAACGTAGTGGAGTCCCCGCGCTCTGTTTCCACTTCTGGAGAAGCTCTACTCTGAGCTACTGTCGTTTCTGCAAGAGGAGTTGTTCTTTCTTGGGGGAGAAGAGTGCCTTCGACAGTGGTCATGCCGTTTCTTGTCGGTGGCTGATCTCCACGTATGGCTTAATTTTCGACCAGCCCGGTTCTTGTAGCCACGCCGTCAGAAGTATTCATTGAATGTACATAGAATGTAGGTGCCCGTGATTTCTGTGCGTGTGTGCTCTCGCATACATGATCATTTTTGTATATGCACATCTCATGCACATCACTACAAAATTATGTAAAGTGTCTCGGTCACATCATCATTGTGCATAAACATTGTTGTATTGTATTAGTACCATTGACTATTGTACATATATATATATATATATATATATATAATACTGCATATATTGAATGCCATTTTATATATGTGGCAACTAGCTTATGTGTGACTGTGCGCTTCCGTTTGTCTGTGTGGTTATATGTTAGTGACTGAGGACTCGGACACTACTTTGAAAACGTGCCGTCCTGGTGGTACAGACAGTAATTTTTGTCAACATTTTTTATGTGTGTGTGTTTTGTTTTCTCCCCTTCCTATTTTTTCCATTGAATGTTCCCAACTTCTGAGGTTCAGTGACGGTATGTTGATAGACGGAGCAATAGTTTGTTTCACCTGTAAGTATTAGTGTACATGATTTTCCAAATTACTATCACCCGTGCTATTAAAGACCGTTATTAGTCGATCAATAAATTTCCCTCTTCAACGCAGCTGAAGTGTAAGCAGAAAAGCAATCGCACAGTCAGTGCATGTGTCTGCTACTTGACATTCAATGGGCACACACTTCTGCCCCGCGTCTTCATTTCTTTGAAGGCAAGCAGCTTGGTTATCTAGCAAAGTGGTCTGCTCGTTTTGCATCATTTCGTCCTAACCCGACCACCGATCACGCAAGTCAAAATACCGTCGAATGATCCTTGCCTTTAGAAACTTACTTGGTCATTCGACCTGAACATCAAGATGTACAGATTCTCGCGTTCTACGTCATGAACGCGTAAACACACCCTTAATTTATAGTTTCGCACTTGGTTCCATATGTCATGCTTGTTCACAGATCCACGAAAGTGAATGAAACTCAATTAACGCCTTCCCAGTCTTATGAGATAATTTTGTAGAACAGATAAATGCGGTTGCACTTTACTATAACCATAGGTGGCTCCGTCGTTTCTCGTCTCGTGAGAAGGCAAAAGAATGAAAGGTTGGGCAAGTATGTGTTTGTTAATACTTCAACAGCGCGCACAAAACAGGGACACGGATCGCGCTAAGCGCTGTCAGTTCATGTATTCCATATTTCCTGCTCGACGTCCAGTATCCCGAGAGCTTGCCACACGTAACATCACGCAGCGCAGTCGAAGAAGTGCACTACTGCTAGAGCCTATATAGCACAGTAATAATTCCTCCTCTGGTTTCCAAAGGTTTCAAAGTATAGTGTTTAGTATATAGCGTATATATAGTATATAGCGCAATTTGGACAACGGTCCGTGCAACATACGAGGCATGTATAACGCCTGGTGAATGGGATACCAATCCCAATCCGGTAGACTATGCGTATTCGTTTGGTTTCGTTTAAGCTTGTGAGGCGTGCGGGAACTTCTTTTCTGGGTCCCGCTGACGCAATCGCCCGTGTCTTGGAGCTGGTTGGATCTAGTGCCTAAATGTAAAATTGCGTATGACGCAGCGAAGCAGGGAAAACACGGGGAATGTGGCAGATGGGAAATTCAAAACGATGAGCAAAACAAGAACGAGGTAAAAGCGGGAGTCAACGGTGCGATAAGTTGACTTTTTCGTAACAAGTCCACTTGCGGGAACGTTGGCTCCCGCTTTTACCTTGTTCTCGTTTTGCGCAACAGAGCACAATATTCGTGCCTGTTCGCGAGACCTCAGTAGCTACTTCAGAGCCATTATTTGAAGTGGTTTTGCAGCAGCGTCTACTTGTTTATTCCCGATCAGGCCACCATGCACATGTATCCACTGGAAGGTGATATTGTAGCCAATTCTTTTCGCAAAGTCGAGAAGTCATGTTATTTCTAGAGGTAAGGTATATATACCTTACCTCTAGAAATAACAGGGCTTCTCGAAACTCGTATTATAATACGAGTTTCGCATCATGGCGCAATCAACGGTTTCAGTAGCCGGCTTAGCATCGCGGAATAGGGTCCCTGTACGAAGGAGCTCCTCGGAGAGAAATTGAATCGCCTCCTGCATTGCAACAAATTATGCGACAGTTGGTGTACACATATAATCTCGTTTAAACCGTCGAAAGATCATCTGCGAGATGACGAAAGCTTTAGTGAAGGCATGTGGCGTTACGGACCCATCGGCACACACGGGCGAAATACCACCGTACTCTGTATAAATGCGAAACCACGTAAGTTGTTGCTTGAGATCAATGAATGCCTGGCAGCATCACTGCCACCAGCTCAGAAGACGCCAGCAGCACGCGCATGAGAGAACCAAACAAGCTCCGAAACAATGCCGCCTGAATCCAAGCACCATCTCCTTTCCCCTGAGAAACCCATGCACTGCTTCGGAGCCATTTAAAAAATGGAGATCGCCTAACCGAATGGGGCGTCTCTACAAATGAAACAGACGACTTCTGTATAATCCCATGGATCTGAAGTCCAGCCAAAAGTTCAGGTGGGACCCACGGAGGTGATCTGGGAATACTGGCGGTAGAGAACCTTGGTGGTAGAGTGCTCTTATAGCGCAATGTAATCCTTGAAAAGCTACACTCTTGGAGGGTGGCGGTTTTTAGTTTTCATGCGAGTTTCAGTTTTCATTAGTTTTCATGCGAGTTCAAGCATGGTACACTTATCCTTTGAGATACGAATAGAGTGATGCATGGTTCCGGGCTTCCCCGAAATCCCGAGCTGGGCTTGGCCGGATCAAGCCATTTCTACCGATCCCGGCTCGGGCCCGGGCCTGATGTCATTCGGGTTTGGTCTGCTCTGGAACTGGTGGTAACAATTTTATTGAGATTCTGCTCATTTATGATCTGGCAGGCCCAAGTCCTAGGATGGCCCCTCACGAGGAGCGACCTTTTCGGCCCACGCAACGAGGGCTTTTTGTAGTTTTTGATCAGGCGATCAGGCGCTAAAGCTATCATCGTCAGCAATGGCTCGAGGGTTGTCGTCTTTTTCCACACCTAGCTCCGTTGCCGCTCGTCATTACAGCGTGTAGAATTTCACTTCTGTCGTTGTAATGCGGAGGCTGCGTTTGCAGAGTTACGAGCCATCGCTGAAGGGAGTATGAACCATTCACAGCCTTACCCGACGAACAGATTTAATTTTGAAGAATCGCAAGCCGCAATGCCGGGCGGATGCTGCTAACCACGCCACCGAGCAAACTCGAGATATAGAACGCACGCGACAACGGCGGACTACGGGCATACCGTCACTGACGTCGTTCTCTCCATCGCAGCCGAACGTGTGTGTAACCTCATTTAGAAACACCAAAAACGTCAATCATCAAACCAATCAAACATATCGTTAAAACGATTGCAGCGCCCGCATCTCCAGTGGTGGGCCTTGCTCCCAAAATGTGGAGCTTTGGATTAGTGGTTCCGCACATTCCATCCCAGCTACAACTATGGGAAGAGCACGAGTAGTGCGCATTCCTGAGGAAGAAGCTGCTTACCGTGAGCGTCAGCGAGAGTTGGCTAGTGAACGGGCTCGACTTCGTAGGGCCTGCCTCATGCGCCGAAAAAAAAAACACTGGGAGAACGACAAAAAAAGGGGGGGCGGGGACTCCGAAAGCATGCTCACCACGCGAAGCTAGCAAAAGAGAAAATGAGGTGAAAGATTGGTGAAACTAAAGATTTACATTATAGACTGCTACGAAGTTTGACTTGTATGGTGTAACACTTAGTGTAACTAACACAGCTTCGCTGTTCGACCATCTTCATGGACGGGAAGTAGCGGTAATTTTTGTCGTTTTTAGTTCTGTAGAAAACTACTGAGGAAACATTGACTTTTTGAGCGGTTTTGTAGGTATGAATATGCGAATGTCATCTTGAATGACTTTCCTAAACAAGTTAACCAGTTCATAAACATCAGCTGTACCATCTACGAACGACCAGTAAGCATTTTCAAGATAACGGTACAAGCCAACGTCGTCTCCCAGGGAAAAGCTGAAGCTGCACTTTGTGTTGTTATCGGAATGGACGCTGGGTTTCTGGGCTACAAGAGTTAAAAAAACAAAAGACGGTGCAATTTATCTGGCGCAGCCAGATGAACATTGCTACGCATGATGGAAACAGTATCAAGATTCGTAAGACAGACATCTAGAACGCAGTTCTCAATGCACTTCAGCTGCTGCATGAAATTAAGAGAGATAAAGTCAAGTAAAAAGTGGCATTTTTGAGAAACGTAAGAGGAATAATGGAAGGCAGTATTATTAATCCATAAAATGCATGCTACATTGAAGTCACAATTAAATAACACTTTGTGGTTCTTACGCGAAATTATAGCGGTTTCGAGTAATGTCACGATAAGACCAAACGCTGCAGGAGTTGCTTGGTACATTCTATGTAGCCCCTAACCTAACAGTCATTCACCAGCTGAACAGCGCATGTTTATCGGAATGACCTCATAATAATAATAATAAGAAGAAGAAGAAGAGAAAAAAGAGGAAGAAGGAATTACATATGCAAATGCTCTGGAGCGTTATCATTTTGTTTTACGAACGGCGACAAATTGAACCTTCTGCCCTGGCACCACAACAAATGCTCACATTGTAAAACTTAGCAAACAGAGGGAAAAGGCTACGGCAAACTTGAATGCGAAGTTAAACTTGTGTGGATCAAGCACAGCCTTTGTAAAAGAAAGAAATCGTTTAGCAGGTGCTCGGAAACGTTATATAACCACGTCATGCTGTTTCCGGTTGCCCCGAGCAAATTCTATATTATAGCGAGTTCATATCTAGCGAAAATAAGGGGCACGTTATAGATAATGCGTAATCGAAGTTTAACATGTATGTTAAGTATGGCTTGTGTAATAAATTACTTATTCAAGCTGTTCAGCAGGTTAGGGTTGAGCTTTACTAGTAGCCGAAAATTTAACACGCAGCCCTGTCATAACTACAGATGGCGCCAAGATAAACTGTAGCAAAAATTGGCGGACCTTTAGATCAAATATGTGTGCGAAATTGAACGCGTGCGAAATAAATACAGGTGTTGCAAAAGCAAGAGCTAGAAAGTGTCAAGCAATTGTTATCAACTAAGTTTTCCAATTTCCAATGTTGCACCAAGTTTATGTCTATCAGAAATTGGGGCAACTTATGTGCATGGCGTCGCGAAATTTTAACGTTTGTGGCTTACGAGTGTACCAAATAATTATTAAGCCCTTGTCGTTTTTTTTTCATGCTTTATACAAAGCTCGTAGTAGGTTTCCTGGGTGCCTTCGGAAACTAAATGAGGTACCTTGTTTTTGTTTGTTTAAAATTGTAGTTAGTTATGGATATTATGTATTCAAAGTTCAAATGTCGTGCACAAACCACGGCCTCAGCAGTAAATTACGCATATAAGTAACCCGGAGCATTATAGGTGTGCTTTTTTTCTCACAACCCAGAATTTATCCTACTGCCCTAGGAGAACTACGAACGCAACTGAGAATAAATTTAGAAAAAATAGGGATGAGGTTACACATGCAACGCATGCGATTTAATTACAGGCAACTGAAGTTATTATTGCGACTCGAAGTACGGTTTCTGTTTTTCCTGCATCAAGAAATAATTCACGGGTAACGGCTACTGACTGCGGACACGTTCATTACAATTCCATAGCCCTACAAGACACTCTGAACGTCCGCATACGGCAGTTATTCGCTTCTCTGAATGTCTAATCGGAGAACGAAGGTCCCAGAGCTCACTCGCTGGCACTCCGACGGCGAGCGGATACACTATAGTGGCTGCATAGCTACAGACGACTGGCCGCGGCCAAAACATACGAAAGAACTCGCCCCGAGGCGCTCCTCGCGCGAGCCATTTCCCTGCGAAAGGAATCCCGAGAAAGGCGTGACTCGACGATACGAAGGACAAACATTAACGCAGAGAAATAGCCGCCCTCAGTTCGCCAAACGAGCGGGCCAGCGGCGCCGGTCGCGGGGAGTCGCCGAATCCGAATCAGCAGTCGCCAGCTCCCCGCCCGTCAATGCGCGGAGAGGAGCAGCGCGTTACCCTCGGAAACCGTGGGTTATGAGCGATAGGCTTCAAGGGAGCCGATAATCCTTGCATGGGCATCCGGCCGACCCCCTACGGTCTCCATTATTCACTCCGGTCTCTCCGGCGAGTCGACGTCCGCAAAGCCAAGGGAGCCGCGCGTGGCCGGGGCGGCGAGCCCACGCCCCCCCCCCTCCCCCCCACCGTTACCCGCTCCGTCTCTGCGTATACAGTTGCTGGACGAGACTGCACATCGACCTCGTGTCCACGCCGACGTATCTCCATGGCTCTTATTAATGCACCGACGAACGTCTCAGCGACCCCTCGGGCGTCTCTCCTTTTGAAAGACCGCGCGGGACCCGCCAAGCAGTTCGTCGCTGCCATGCTTGTTGGTTCGCGCTACGCGCATCCGGAAACGTCAGGTTCGCGGCTTGCCCGATCGCCACCCCCTCCTCCCCCCCCCCTCAACCACCACCACCACCACCGCTGCCACCGCCGTCACAAGGGGCGTCCTCTTCTCAATGCTGTCTGTTGCTCGCGAGAAGTGACAACTTGTAATCTGAGCCCGGCATCAATGTCAGATGAACACGCCACTCAAAACGCGGGCGACGCCGGAAGGAAGCGACGCCATTTTCGTGATGCATGCGACGCCGAAGCGATGCTCGCTACGGCGCTTGATTATGCATCCATCCCTCGCGCGTCTCGAGAAATGTTAAATTAATCGAGGCAGCGTCTTGTTCTGTGCTGGTTATTTTTATGCCATACTTTACGCGCACCTGACAAATAATTCGCAGCGTAAACAAGCCTCCTCATTCCGGTTCGTCTGACAGGCAGTCAATAAATTATGTACTCGCCATCAATTATAGTTTACACCATTGAGAAGAGCAATGATAAATAGAAGAAAGGATTATGTGAACGGCAGAGAAGGCTAGCGCTTCTACTAAGCACTCCTGAGATAGTACGCCGTGGTACACGTACTTCTGACGCCTTTTTGTGACGCCAAAGACGCGTAGCACCTCTTTTGCTCCTTGTAATTTACCTTTATATTTCTTGTCATAGATCGCTAACTCAAAGGCTGTATACCCACAGGAGTAGTCGCATTAAAATATTCCATCTCACTTTCATTGTGCACAATACAACGTCGACAGGAGCAGAACTTGCGGCTTTTCAAGGTGCACTCAAGTACGTGCTCCAGCAGCCACCAAACTGTTTGGCCATCTTCTGCGATTCCAAAGCGGCCCTACAAACTCTGCAGTTTGCCCTACGTCCATGGGTTGCACGAGCTGCTAGCGTACGAAATACGGCACACTCATAATCACGCGCTCGAGAAAGGCCACGACATTGTATTTCTATGGTTGCCAAGCCATTTCGCAATAGTCGGCAACGACAGCGCACACAAATCTGTGCGTCCGACTCTCCAAAAACATCAGCGGATTCCTATACCACTTTCAAGGACTGATGCTGCGCGACAACTTCAATCCCTTGCCCGCCACATCACATTTCTACGATGGAATTCACTGGGTTTCACCAACTCACGCTTGCACTCTCTTGACCCTAACTTGCGACTTCGCCTTTCACCTGGACTCTCACGTCGCGAAAGAACTTTACTGTGTCGCATACGGTTAGGCGTCGCATTTATATTCCTGTTCATTCCTCATATGGCCAACAGTGCAGCGTGCAATTTGTCGGCGTGCGATTAGACTCTAGAGCACCTTCTGTGTCACTGCCCGTCCTATGGCACTCAACGATGTACTTCACAAGCGAAACTCAATCTTCGAGACAACAGATCGCTCTCAGAAGAAAAGATCCTTGGGCCATGGCCTATGCATGCTTGCATGCGAAAGGCCACAAACGCCCTTCTGCGTCTCTCGAAGGACACTGGACTGTATGAACACTTTTGACAGTGGAGGTTCCTCTGCGACTGACTGAAAATGACTGACTGTTCCTTTTTTTTTCTCCTTGCCTTTTCTTCCCTTTTCCCACGTCCCCATGTGTAGGATAGCCAACCGGGCAGGTCCTTGGTTAACCTCCCTACCTTTCCCTCTTCGTTTCTCTCTTGGGGTTGAAGCTACGCAAAAAAAAAAAGTTTTTATGTCGTGTCGACTCCAAATTGCGGTACAAATTCTCAAATCCTCAACAGCTAAAATAATCTGTATTTTGATCACATTGCAATCAGTCCAGTTAAAAACGCACGCAAGGAGCGGCGCCGTTTCGGACCCGAAGCTGGACGATGTATACGTAACCGAACCAGGAAGAGGTGTTTGTAACGTGGTGTGGCCATGCGTTCTCGCGTGCTCCAGTCATCCCTCGTTAAAGGCCACTCAATGTCACTCGTTAAAGGCCACTCAATGTCCATGTCGCCAAAACCTGCCCGCGCACACTTAAATCGGCCAGTCCATCCTTCTCCGTTCTGTGCTTCTCCACATTCAACAACGGGTCGAGCCTGGTCCTCCGCTGTCACTTCTCTAGGAATGAAGGGAAATGAAGGAGAATGAAGGGGAAGGAAGGGAAAGGAAATAATCTTACCTTCTGATCACTCTTATTTCGTCGAATGATAACGGCGTTTGTGGTGGCATGGTCATGGTGCTGGCGCATGCGTCCGAGTTGTGTGTGGTACCATCTACGGTTTCTTTTATGTACCATGCATCCCGCTTCACGTCCGAAGCTGTGCTGCACAGCGTGCGCGTTTCTTATCGGTCGCAGTGAAGGATGATATAATTTATTATTTGTTGCGCTCACGAGGGATCGACGCTTTGAGTTAACTGTGTTAACTTACTGTGTTAACCGCTACGCATTTAAAGTAGGCAAGACAAAGATTTACCGCCAGGACTCGGTCAAGTCAGGTTAGAGTGCGGTATCTGGAGGACACCTATGACATTTCAATTGCAGCAGTCTGTCAAGGTCAAACAACGACTGTGTTCAGCGCACGCATGATCCATGACCAGAGCTATTGAGGAAGTTTGGAATCAGCTATCTCTTTACGTTTTAGTTTGTCCCACTCTATTGTTCATCGGATGGTGAAAATTTACATTGGCGTTTTTTTAATGCGTTAACATTCATAGGGTATTTCACGCATTTTCCTGGAGCTATATATATATGTATATATATATATATATATATATATATATATATATATATATATATATATATATATATATATATATATATATATATATAACCATTCTTCCGCGTACCTTGGTCACTGGGTTGTCAGTGGTCTTGTGGCTAGCGCATTGGACAACTGCGCTGAGGTAACAGGGCTCGAAATCTACCGTCGGACTAACTTGGGTCACGGAGTATGTAGATAGATAGATATATTTCATTGATAGGAAAGACAGAGTTGTCGACCCCAGCTAGTGCGCTCTAGCCTGCTACTCAGTCGAGTACGTGGCAATGTGTACATACGCGCCGCCCTTCAACGATCCTCTTTCACGTTGACATGCGTCACTGTCTAGATGCGGGAATGGGCAGGTACCGCTGTTCGAAGAACGCTTTCACACCGACTTGGAGTACTGGGTGTGTGCCACTCAGACTGTGCTGACCTTCAATGAACCTCTTTGATGCCAACTTGTGTGACTGGGTATGCGCGAGGAGGCGTGTCCCGCTCTTCAATGAACGTCTTGGACGCTAACTTGGGCACCTATAGGTGTACGACACTGGGGAATGTGGTGCTCTACAACGACGAAAACTATCCCTTAAGTTTCTCCGACGCAAAGCGGAATCGAGCCCACATCACCAAGTTTTCTCAAAGACAGCAATCCGACGCATTGGCAGGCTGCGCCACAAATACACTGCGTATGTGCCGCTGCTTTAAAAAAAGAAAACCTTTCGCGCCAATGCTTTAGCGAACTGCGCCGTGAATGCACTGGGTATGTGTTGCTCTTTAATGAAAATGTCGGCAACTTGGGTCACTACCCGTCGTGGTTGCTTAGTGGCTATGGTGTTGGGCTGCTAAGCACGAGATCGCGGAATCGTATACCGGCCACGGCGGCGTATTTCAATGGGGGCGAAATGAGAAAACACCCGTGTACTTACATTTAGGTGCACGTTAAAGAACCCCAGGTAGTTCAAATTTCCAGAGTCCCCCACTACGACATGCCTCATAATAAGATCAGGGTGTTGGCACGTAAAGCCCCATAATTTTAATTAACTTGGGTCACTAAGTATATGCCTCTGAGTGTGCGGCAAGCGAGGGAACAATTCTCAGCGTTCGCAGGCACCAGCATGCTACGCTGCTGGTCTCGGAGGCAACACGCGGACTTCTCGGCAGCGCAACTAGATGGCGCAGCGTGCCCGGAAATAATAGGGTGCCTCAATGTCCTCCTCGCCCGCCGCTCCGTACAGGGTGAAGAGGACCGCCGCCATTCTCACGCCCGCTCCGAGGGACGCCATCGAAACGCTGCAAGCGTTCACGTCTGGACACGCGACCTGGCCATGGCAATGGCGGTTCTGGTGGCGAGAGCCTCGTCAAAGAATGTCTCCACCCTGTACGGAGAAGCGGACGAGGAGGACATTGAGGCAAGTTAGGAAATAAGTGCAAGAGAGGAGCCCACTTGCCGCGTGAAGCGTTTCTAAGCGTCCGCACGCACCGGCGCGCCATATATTCGGAGGCCACGCGTAGGCTTCGCGGCGGTGATGCTAGATGGCGCCGAGCGTTCTTAAGGAAGCGCGAAAGTGTAGTTCCGCTGCAGTACACGTCTCATACATAACTCGTTTCGATAGTAGCAATACGTTGTGCCGATATATTGGTTCAATGCTAACGCAGTACCGTCGACAGCCATCGTGAGATCGGTTCTTCCGGATTTTTTTTCATGTTTCATCACAAGTGGTATGAAATGGGACAAACAGAGGACGTCATTTAGGCATATTGTCTCGTTATCACGCTCTTCTGTCTACGTGCGGGCTGTATCAAAAATATGCGAGATAAGCAGGTGCCATATGGTTTTCCCCCGATAGCTTTTACTCAAGTTGCGTAGGACAGAGTAAGAAAGTGCTTTTTTCCTTCACGCTTACGAAACTGCAGTTTCGTTTCCGCATTCATTGGTATGAATGGATGTTACCACATCGAGAGCGAGCAGCTGTTAAATACGCGCTGCACGTCAAAACTATCCAGCCATGTTCCGTCTGCGTCAAGAAATTATCAATGCCATATTGTCATAACAATAATAAACGGCAAAATAAATGCTCGAAGAAAAGCGTGCACCTCCACCTCTTTCAACTGATATCTGTTCCTCTGAAAGTTCACGTTCCAGCTAGCTGCGTCATGTCTTTTCGCTTTTGATTCTCTACGGTAAACACATACACTGACCACTACGTCTTTTGGCATAAGACCTCTGGTTAGAGCTCCGATGTCGGCCTCTATAAATTTTTGTAAGGCCCTAACGGCAAGGCTGTTACCAGTGCGACATGAAACCACCCTTAAGGATGCAAATATTTTTATAGCGTAGTACCCAAAGGACGTGTATGTACTCTTACTAGCATATTATAACCGACGACGTACACGACACACGAGCCGCGTTATCGTGCGCGGCTGACCTGAGCCTCACTCGCCAATCCATAATTCACTTATGGTCTTATCACGTGCTACTTTGCCTCATAGCCATTTAAAGTGGCGCGATAACTTTCTTAACGGAGTTGACAAAGGACATATTTCATGTCGACATGGAAAATCGTAGATGTTCGCTTGACCCGAATAAAATGGAATTTATTTATGTACCATGGGACAGATTTTGCTTACTAGCTTTCTTCAGTAAAGTTTGCGCAGCAAAACGCGAACAAGAAAGCATGCCAGTTGTACGAGAAAGAGAACATGCGCTTGGCTGTCGCTCTTATTTTCGGTACGGAACTACGGTCTTTCGCCATCGTCTGATGCCACGTGCGCAAAATCAGATAGGTACTACACGACAAATCAATTCGTGTCCGGCCTGTAGATGCTTGACGGCCGGCCATACTTGCGGTTTGAACAAAGGCGATCACAGCAACGAAAGAAATGATAATAAAAGGGAGAGAATGACGCTCGTGCGTTTCGCTCTTGCAAGTCGAACGTACCTCGAATAATAGCCCCGCTATCTCTAGCTTTCCCGATGCTAATAACTCGAACGACATAGACTCTACTGTGTGTCGAGAATTGACTTCTTATGAATCTTCGCTGAGCCTCTCCTTCGTCTTTCTTTCCTGTGTTCGAGTCCGAATGTGGTCTAGCTCGTAGGAAGGTGGATTGGCCCACAGGAAGACACGTGCCGCTCCATTTGCATGCCGGACGAAGAGAGATGATTGCTTGTGGGAACCTACTTAGTCTCTTCACTCAAAATTGTTTTTGTCAAGAAAGAAACATCGATTTTGCAGTGTTTTTTAGCTGCTAACAGCACTTCCAGTCGAAACCTGTGCTGCTCTGTCCTGTCCCGTGCACTCCTGCCCGGACTCACCCAGCGCGCACGTGGCAGCGTCAGAAGTGCAGCAGGAGCCTGAACGTAACTAATAAACAATAGCCCCGGGCAAGCAAACACTTGGTAGAGACCGATTAGGCATTGTGCACCCTCAAATAAGAGTCGTTCAGAGTATGTGTTGACATCATAAATCATCTAAATTATTATCGCAGTCGCAGCTAACCTTGGTCTATTAGGGCATGAAGCCGGCAGGCATAAGAATGAAGATGCGCGTCTTATGTTAGAGGGCATGGTATATCTATAATAGTGGAAGTGCGTGCGTGAGTCAGCCTTCGATTACTTTACGTAAGGAAGAGATCGAAGGCCTTAACAGTTATCTCTCAAGTAGACCGGCACATGTACCCGACTGACACGTGGTGTTACCATTCCAGAGCTTGCGCAGATGAGTTTTGTGTATTCTTTCTTTTTTCGCCTCAGTGCTCCCTTCAGTTGATAGTCGGCGTTCGTGTTGTCCACTTCTCTACTCTTGTGTCTTGTCCGCACGCCTCACCTCTTTTTTGTATAATGAATCCTTACCAACTGGCTCAGCTGTCTGTCGTTCTATGTGGTTGGAAGTTTTCTCTTTTTTTTTTAATTGACTCCATGCAATCTTCGGCATATTTCTGTTATCTCTGTGAATATTCCAACGTCAGCAAAATATTGCATTTTGAAACCTCGTGCGTACCTTTTGGGCATTAACTAATACCAGACTTTGCCTTTGAGTGAACGTGAGCGTATCGAGTATACTGTCGTACACGCAAACAGTGCAATTTATTCACGGAGTCTCAAAAACTCCAAGATTTTGTTCGCGAATATTGTGCTCGGGTGCCGTTTGGGCGTCATGCATGGGTGTCACTGTATTGCAGACGGATGCAGTAGGCGGGTGCCATGCCGCGGTTCCCTCCGCTGTGCACCCATGCACGCACGCGAACACACACGCAAACACGAAAAGCTGTATGCCATGCCAAAGCTTGTAGTCAATAACACTAAGATGCATCACACTTCAGGCACCATCTTTCGTAGTTCCGATTTCGGAATACCTCTGCTTAGACAAAGCACAAGGACAACAAGGGCCTACATATTGCGTTGCTGATACTTTTGCTTCATCTAAGCGCTGTTCTTCCGCAATCTGAACAACGCTGCACCAATTGGCTCAAGTTTCTATCTGCTTGAACCACCTTTCAATTCTTCTTTTACTAGTATCGCTTTCACTTTCAGTCTTGTTCATGATAGTCCACTTTATCAATTACAATCACTCGAACTATGCTGCACATGACGACTGTGACGGAGAACCGGATGTGTCTCTGTGCGAAATTATAAGTATGTGCTGTATTTGCGGCAAAGAAAAAAGATCGGTATAGGTAGACCGCCACATACATTAGTACCCAACCTAAACATTCCGAAATCATCTGACGAGCGCGCTCTGCCATCATCGTGGTACACTCGTTGTGGACCCGTTGTCCTCATACCGTTGCCATGTCATCGTTGCAGAGCACAAAGTTGCTCTGCAGACGCCGATATGACAAATATCGGCGTCTGCAGAGCAACTTTGTGCTCACGCCAACGGGGATAGCGAGCCATTCGACAGCTGTCCTCAATCACAGATTAGAGAGCTGAGATACTATGTCCGAACTGCGCCAACGACATAGGGGCAGAGTGCATGCACGAAAAGCTGCGTGCTTTTTCGAGAGGCGAAACGTGTTCCCTTTTCGCTTATCGCTAACTCTGAGACGCACCTCGCACTCTTGAACGAGGCTCCCTTTCGAACCGCCCTTATCCAAGTGACAAGCGAGCGTCAACTATAACGGGTAGCCGTGCCACGATCGAGTATCCGTCAGCTACCTGTCTTGAAAAAGCAAGGTTAACATTTCGTCTACCTGATCACGGTTCATCTTTAAGTGAAGCGCTGCACACAGTGCATGACATGGGACGAATGAAAACCGCCACACCACCCTACTCACAAATAAAGTTTCATTTCCTAAAATCAACAGACCTGATTGATTTGTCTTTCTGCCAAATGCTCCTCATACCGTCGTCGTCATACCGCGTTCGTAGTTCAGTGGACGTCATTCGATCGGCGAAATTCCATTGTAATCATGCTGTCGTCATTCGACTGAGATTATACCACCGTTTTCACGCCACCGACGTCATATATATTGCGTTGTCGTCATGATGCCATCATGGTCATTTCATCGCCGCCATTTTAACTTCGTCATCCGGTTCTCGCCATGCTGTCGTCGTACCAGTACCGTCGTCGTCACGCTATTGCTTAACCATCGTCATCAGCTCGGACACATCATCCCATTGTCATAATGTCGTCGTCGTCATACCGCCTTCATCGTTCAAACGACGTCATTCTTTCGTAATCATGCTATCATCATTCAGTTGTGATTAAGCGGCCGTTCTCATGCCATCGTCCTCATTGCTTCACTTCATCGACATACAGTCGCTGTCAAGAATCCTTTGTCATACTGTCGTCGTCATGCCGATGTGATCGTGTCATTGTCGTCATTACAGCTCTGTCATCCAGCTGTAGGCATACTGTCACCGTTACGCCATCGTCATCATACACTCTTCGCCATGCCATTGCCCTTATGCCATCCTCGTCCGACTGTCGTCGTTATACTACCATGATTTCAAAACTTTCATATCATTGTCGTCATATCACCGTAGTCGTACCACTGTTGACGTTTCATCGATGTCATTGCTTCGTCATTTCAGCGTTGCCGCTGCGCCGTCGTTACACAGTCATTGTCATGCCGACATGCTCGTGATTAACCTTCACATGTAAGTGTCATAGCAAAGGGGGCCGATACCGGAAAAAAAATTTACGTCGCGCATAGTCTAAGCAACAGAAATCTCAAATTGCTTGAATGGTAATTGCATTACTGTCGATAGGCATGGTGAGAAAGGCTTTGCTGAATTTTTTTCACTTCTCTCAATTGAACACAGCTCGTTTAATGCGGGTTCTGGTCTGATTTTGTGATCTTCGCATCTTCCTTGACACTCGGCGGCTTCGGTTCACAGCTTATTCGTTTCTTTGTACATACCCAGTGACAGATACTTATTCTGGAGAACTGAAAATATCGTTTCGGGATATGAGCCCATGCCCATATTCAGTGCGCAAACTTAAAGTGCAACGGGCCACAACCAAAACGTCGACATACTTGCTCCGTCAAGGCCTGCAACTTTCCACAACAAAATGTGCGCAATGACATTCACAAGGAAATCAATGACACGTTATCCAATATTCGCTGACAGAGCAGTGATCCCTGCTGTCGCGCAGTATATATATATATATATATATGTCGTTATTTGTCGCAGTCTATCTTGGTCGAAGTATGTCAGTGCACTACGGACCAAACTATCGAGTTTTATGCACGTTCCTCGCGTTGTAGATGGACTAAGACTGGGCTCCTCTGAAGAAAGTCTTCTGCAGCTATATGAGGCGTTGTTTGTGGGGTATACCTGTGATATAGTACGCCTGTGCTTTCCAATATACGTTCAACTGGTCTTCGGTCGTTGGAAAGCCTTTAGGACCAAGCTCTGCGAACATGCCTAGGCCTGCCACGGCGTACACTGACTTCCTGCACCACAGAAGAACCACGGACATATATAATCGAAGTTTAGATGTCCTGTGAGCCACTTCGAGCTCACCGTCGACTGCTGACTCGATACACATGCCATGCCTTGTCTTCAGTTCAAGGAAACCATGCAAGATGCAAGCTGCACCTACTCAAGATGTCTCCCTACTCACAGGTATATCACTCCCTCAGGCTTAGCACCTACCATCATCTCAGAAGTGCCACCCTGAACACTGCATAGACGAATGGTGCACCTTAACATACCTAAAATTTGAACAAGTCGCATGTCCCTTCCACTGGCCTTAAACAACTAACGTTGGCCCATTTGGCTGGCTATACAATGGCTCTGTGCATATATACACAGACGGATCCGCTACTTCGTGCACCTCGACCACGGCCTTTGTGGTCCCTCAGCTGGGCACATCCCACCAATACCGATTGGACCACAAATCGTTTTCAACAGCTGCAGAACATGCTGCAATACGGGGAGCTGTCTGTTTTGTCTCTTGTCTGACACCGCGTACGTAGACCATACTTTCTGACGCAAAATAGGCACTTCAAGCGATTGATTCTCTCTCGAGGAAAGGCCAGTATTACACGCTAGCGTTAGACGTCCTACAGGAAATTGATATTGCGCATACAAACGGGCACTCAGTTTCCTTCTAGTTAACAGCTGGTCCCTGTGGCCTCGCCGGCAGTGAGCTAGCGGATGAGGAAGCAAGAACCGCTGTTTCTAAAAAGCTCCACGTAGAGATCCCATGCTCGCGAATTGATGTAAACTCTTTCTTGACTGCGCTCATGCGAAATTGCACAGCAGATTACTGGGCTCAACCAGACCATCGGTAAATTTAAGGCGCCTGCGGGAAGTAGACTCTGGCATGTGGCAGGACTTCTCGCCGGCAGGACTTCGCCTTCCGGCTAAAGTCGAGCGCTGCCAAGCAAGCACGCTTGCCCAGAATCACGTGGGCGTCGCTTTCACTCGACGCTACGTGCATCTTACCAACCGTGCGGACAGCCCAAACAGGGAACGCTTCCAAGTGTCTGAAAATCTCTAACATCTGTTCTGCGGCTGCCTTCTCTACGCATCACAGCGGAAGACGCTGGCTTCTGGACTAGCAGTCATTGGCAGGCGAACATTGTCTGAAAGCGCTGTTTTGTCCGCAATGTGGGACCGTGCAGTAGCAACAATGGCTACAAGGTCTGCTCTGGGCTGCATGAAGATCACCGGACTAGACGCGAGGTTATAACGAAACCGCTGCGCTAGTGTATGTGTATATCCATTCTACCTGCCCTCGTCATCAACTTTCATCACTCTTCTTTGTCCCATTTCCTTTTTTTCCACGTGCAGAGTAGCAGGCCAGAGCATGCTAGCTCAGGCCGACGTCTCATATCTCTCTCTCTCTACTCGGGTACCACATACCCATTTGCACATGCTCAATGGCGTGTACTCAGTGGTACATGCAATGCGATGAGGAACAAAAGGACAGACAGAAAGGTCAACCAGACGCGCGTCTCGCACGTACCCAGTGGCCGAAGCTGTATACTCGGCAAGAGAGAGCGAGAAGGAGATTCTTGTTGATGGGAAGGAAAGGTTGGGGTAAAGTGCAGCGCAGTAACTGTCTTTCAGCAGAGGACACCTCAACCGCGCTGCACAGGGGGTAGGGAATGAAAGTAGAGGGAGAGAAAGTGCACCAGAAACAGCAGCACGCCGCGGAAATGCGATGGAGCTAAAGGCGGTAAGACGACAGCTGCCAGCACCCGCAATGGGGGAGGAGGCGGCATAGTCGTCGACACTGTGTAGTCCTACCGCTGCCGTCGTGCCGCAGCCTTATCGCTGTCACCACGCCGCAATTATCGGCTCTACGTACGTGCCATCGTCGTCACGCCGTCGTTGTCAGGCTATCGTAGTCACGGTGTCGTCTGCGTCACACCACTGTCACTCTATCATCGTCGCCACGCCTCCGTCGTCGACATTGTCATCGTCATGCCATCCCAGCCATTTCACATTTCATCCCTGTCGTCGTCATTACGCTTCATCGCCGTCGTTATCGTCACTGTTGGCACCCTGTTGTCGTTGTGGTTATCGTCATTGTTACACTGCGTAGTATGCGTCACCCCACTGCAGTCGCCATGCCATCCACACACCGTCCGAGTTGTGTTGTTGTTGTTGTTGTTGTTGTTGTCCTGAGTGGCCGTGGCACATACCCACAGTGGGGGATTGGCCAAGAATCGGGCGGTTTAATTAGGTGCCTAAAATAATAATGATAACAATGGAGTTAACAATTTGGGCGTGTGAGTTTAAAGGTAAACGTTTTGTGTTTGGAGAAAAAAGGAAATAATCAGATGAAAACCGGGTATAAGATAATGATAATAATAACAATAATAATTAATAAAGGTTGTGATAACTTGAAGCTAAACATTTCGACAGAATTGCCTGTCTGGTTGGGAAATTGGTTAGAACTTGAGACTGACTCCAACCAAATAACTGAATTTTATTAGCCCGACGTTTCGGAGCCCATTCGGCTCCTTCTTCAGGGGGTTGTTCTTCGGGGGGTGGCGGTGTGCCGCTTTTAAAGCATCTTTTTTGAAGAAAGGAGGAGGGGACACGGGAGGTGTCCCCTCCTCCTCAACAACAACACACCCCCTTTCCTTTTGTTCCCCCCCACCTTTCCGTCTGTGAAGTGTCTCCCCACCTCCCGTGTCCCCTTCTCCTTTCTTCAAAAAAGATGCTTTAAAAGCGGCACACCGCCACCCCCCGAAGAACAACCCCCTGAAGAAGGAGCCGAATGGGCTCCGAAACGTCGGGCTAATAAAATTCAGTTATTTGGTTGGAGTCAGTCTCAAGTTCTAAGTTGTGATAACGACCTCGTCGTTGTCGTCCTCATCGTGTTTTGTTGCTGTCATCATCGGCATTATTGTCATGTCATCGTCGTGCCATAGTCATATTCTCAGTTTCTGAGCTTGTTAACCGTGCTCGGGAAATGGGACATCGTATTTACGCATTGGCCAATTTAATTCGTAAATTAATAATGAATGAAGCATTCATCGATGCAGAGAACGGTAAGCTGCGCTTACGAATGCGATCGTAACTAGGAGTTTCACATTCTTTTTCTCCATATATCGCATAATTAAGGTATTGCACCTCAAGAATCGTAACACGTCTTTAACCAGCAACTTAGTTTTCTAAAGACAGTGATGAAAAGGCTAACCAATGCATGCTTAGAATCCAGCAGCTTTAAGTTTACTGTTAGAACAGTAATTTTATTCACATCCTTGATTTTATTAACATCAATATATACCCTAGTGTTAATTAGCATAAATGTGTATTGCATTTTGTCTTCCATTTTTCATCTATTTTTCTATATCTTTAAGGCGAAATCCTTAAGTGGCTTGCTGCAATGGCTCATACCTGAAAAACGCAGCGTCTAGTCGAGTGGCGCAAAAGATATCATGATCAGCAATGGTTCATACCTCCGTAAGCAAGCAAGTCGGCAATGGCTCACACCCCCGTTCCATGGAAATCACCCATACAACACACAAAACAGCATCCGGTTCAATAAAGGACAAGATCAAAAGCAGCATCTGAAGCATCGATAAAGCACTGCATATTCTCCCCTCTGAAATACGCTACGGCCGAGAATGCTCGCCATGCGAGAAACGAGGTGCGACGTGCGAACCGGCGGGAACAAGGTGTTAGACCGCGAGTGCAGCTTTCCCCTGCTGAGAGGATGCAAGGCAAAGTGAAAGAGAAACGTCGTTGGCGTAAGCCTGTACGTCCCTGCTACTTGAGCGCACGAAGTTGCAGCTAAGCGTCGAAATGAGCTGAAGAAGCCGAACTGAGAAAGCAGCAACGCGACAATGGTGGACGGCAACGTAGAGAGGAGACCAAAGCTCGCCACACGTGTACTTCACACTGCGGCTCGTTATGTCTTGCAAGTCTGACCCCTCTGACCGCAAAAATCAATGAATTACCAAGTGCGCAGCAGGATTTCGCCTTGGCGTGTTACAGGAGTGTGAGATACTGCCGATGTTTTTTTTTTTTTTACATGAGCAGCAAGTATCTTTGAGGTCCTTGCAACAGCAGACCGTAAAGCGCCAACTTGCAATCTGCTTGCACGCCTTCTGCGTAATGGTATCCAGAGCGCAACAATAGGGAGTTGCATAAGGCTTGCATGCTGCTGCAAGTTCTGTGGCACTCAAGAGCCGCATACGGCGGTGATTGTGCATTGGAAACAGATAATAAGAGCTGGGACATTGTTGTTATTGCTGCCGTCGTTTTCATGCTATTTTAGCCGTTATTGCCTCGTCTGCGTCATCGCATTGTCTTCTCATTGTCCTTATCATGCCGTCAAAGCAGTGTTGCCAACCTTAGGATATTTACCCCACGTGTAGGAGCCTTACGGCGATTGCCCCGCTTGGTAGTGCGGTAGGGCCGTCCGTTAATCTTCGGGTGAAATGTAGGTGTCTTCCTCGTTAGAAATTGTAAAGGCAGCAGTAGAGTAGTGTGGGGACCTCAGAAAGAGTGGCACCGTAGGGGCGACCATGCAGAATGTCTAGATCTTGAAAAAATGAGGGAGCCGCAGTCAGCACTGCCACGGATGATGGTGATGATCAGGAGCCACAGTCACCATTGCGTGGAGGAACGGAAAAAGACGGGATTGAGCGTCCCGTGACACTTTTGAAGCCTTGTAGTAAAATATTTGAAGGCAAGCGCTCCATGAGAATTAGGTCCTCGCCCCGTGACAAGCAAGCGGTAATTTTCGAGCACCTGAACAGCATGAGGGCGAGTAAAGTGGAAAGTGGGTGGCGAGTACCTTTATCAAAACATTTTTAGAACTGAGCTCACAAAATATCGTTCATTGCATGAATGTCGAAACCAACGAGTCTCGGTCTTAATTGTCAAAGTCTTCTCTAGACTATCTACCCACAGTTGTCACAGTTTCTGGAGATCATGGAATCAAAAAGATAAAATTTGATCCGGGATGCTCTTTAGCGCATTATTCACAAGAGTTCAGATTTCGGCTATACTATTATGGCCGTTCCTTTTCAGTGGAAATTTCACACGGTGAAACAAATAACAAAGGGAAATTACATGGCGACAATTCGCGTTAACATCGGGGATGCGATAGTGAATGAAATAGTGTGTTTGGCCCGATATCCATGAACTGGTAATGAAGTTCAAACAAATAACTAAGTAACAAACTGATGACGAAGTTCGCATTGTCGTGCAACGTGAACCGCTCTCCAGTTGACAAATCAAGACGGCGCCATGGTGTTGAGCTGCTAAACACGAGGTCGCAGGTCGCAGGATCAGATCCCGGCCACGGCGGCTGCATTTCAATATGGGAGAAATGTGAAAATCACCGTGTACTTGGTCTTAGGTGCACGAGAAAGAACCACAGGTGGTCCAGATTATCCCGGAGTCCCCCACTATGGCGTGCCTCAAAATCAGATCGTGGCTTTGGCACGTAAAACACCATAATTAAAAAGAAAATCAATGCGGCGCCGTCTGATTCCTTGGCGCACACGTTCTAGCATGTCAATATTGTAGAAGCTTTAATCTATTGCTTGACCTGTATGACAATATTCATGGTGCACGAAGTCTCTAGCATCAAACAATACGATCAAAATTATATGTATTTCCGATGGTTGTAGCTTAACTTGTTTTGTGGGATGTGAACCATGATTTCGCTATTAGGTGCATTGTCGCTTGTTTTGAGACTATCTTTGTCTTCTGCACAATCACATTCAACCCTAAAATTACTTTGACGGTTAAGGTCCTCGATCATTTGTTAAAAGTCTTCTCCAGCGTTGCTGAACAGGGCAATGCCATGTGCAAACCGCGGGTCTGTGAGCATACACCATTTATTCTCACTCTTAGTCCTTCAGACTAGTAGCTTGAATCCATCTTCTAATTATGCAATGAATAGCGTTGGAGAGATTGTGTCTGCGGGCCTGACCCCTTTCTTGATTCGTACTTTTTCACTTTTCTTGTGGCGTCTTTGTAGGTGTTTGCTAACATAATAAAGTATTCCCCGTGTACTTCTTGACTACGCAACGCCTACGTCACTGTTGGTATGTGCTGGCATCTCTGCTGAATTAAATGTTTGCTAATAAATTAAATTCTGTGGATTTATGGCACACAACCACGAACTGATAATGATGTTCTCCGAAGTGAGGGACACTGGATTTATTCTGACCACCTGGAGTTCTTTACCGTGCACCTATTGCCGGGTACACGGGCGTTTTTGCACCGTGTGTAAACACCCGTGTACCATGCATGTTCGTGATTTACGAAAGCCATACAAAGAGGTTGGTTGGTTATACTCATACATGTTGATGACATACATGTTATCTTTTCCAAAATACCTGAAGCCAGCCTGTTCTTTCGGTAGACTGAATTCTAGTGTTGCCCTATTTCTATTGGTAATTACCTTGGTGAACGCTTTGTACAATATTAAAAGCAAGCTAATGGGCCTACAAATCTTCAATTCTTTAAAGTCTCCCTTTTCAAGCGACAGTATGATGCTGGTATCCCCCCAACTGTCTGGTACACTAATTCTTGAGGCATTGCGATATAAGAGTCTCAAGCTTTTCGAATATTGTCACGTTGTAGTGACGGTGAAGAAAGTAGCAAAACTGTGAAGGACGAAACTTGCGTTTTACCGGGTGAACCAGTGTCCTCAAAAACAAGCTACATTTAAAAGAACAACGATAGCGGCAAACACAGTCAGTGATTGTCGAAAATCTGATCTGCCGGTCAAGCGCGTCGGCTTTATGCATGAGTCATCGAAGTTTCCAGAGTAATCGCTGGTGCCCGCGTGTCTTCCACAAAGTTCTACACCATTCGCGTCGCGTAAACAATCAGATTACACAAACTTCGGTGACAATAGACAACGCATAGAACCGTCGATAACATTCCAGTAAGTTCAACCATGCAGGCGCGTCTTGCGCTGAGCGATAACTAAGTTGTTAAGTTGGTGAAATGAAATCCCCAAGAAAAGTATAAACGAGTTATTCGATCTTCTCCTCCCGTTTTCCCTTGGACATGTCTTGCAAAGCCTTTTCAGTCTCATCGCTAGTTATACATAAAACTTCAACCCAGTTGGATACGTCCGATTAAGGTTGCGTGGCTGCTCTGGATACTGTACATTTCAGTACAGAATTTCTTGTCGTTATTGCAATGTCATCGAAATGGCTGATGACGTCTCGTGCCAAGTTTTTTTTTTCTCACTATTTTTATGCTGCCACCATTTTTTTACTGCTTCCTCAATATTCCCAATGCTATAAATTTGAAGGTCACTTACTTTCTTGTATATCAGTTCTGACAGCTCGTCCAATTTCAAGTCGAATTAGCTAAACACAGTTCTGGCGCCTAGTGAGTGCACATAGAAATCCTTCCAAGGCTATGTCTGCTCTGAGCCTATACACAGCAACTCCGTAATATCCATTTCTTGAGTTTGAATATCATAGAAGAAGAAAAAATAATAACCCTGGAACTTTTCTAAGGGTGCAAAGGCGCAGTATTGCATTTCAATTTTTAGGCTTCGCGTTAGTTTCTCTATTGTTCTCGAAAAGCAGATATCTTTGAATGCCTTGCAACAACCTCACGTAATGCGCCGACTTGTGGTCCCGTGATTGAAGGTCCTCCGCGCATTGATGTCCAGTGCACAGTTGCATGGTGAGTGCGTAAACCTTGTATGCTGCAATGCAAGTCCTGCGACTGTAAACAGCGGGATAGGGAGACGGCTGTACAAAAGGAAAAGTTAATCAAAGTTTCGACTTTGCTGATACTGCTTCTACGTTATCATCTTGTGAACCTGTCGCAGTTGTTCAAGATATATTTTAGTTGTTTTTGCTGTCGACGTGACCACAGGTTGTCGCCCTGCTAGCTCTGTATACTGTTCATTCGGCGAGGGGGCTCACGATGTCGTTGCGGTCATAAAAGATAGCATTGTATCATCTGTTTTTGTTTGCATACACTGTACGGGCAAAATGCACCGCTTTCTCATCAGTCAATTTTCTTTTCCATACAACGGATATTCGGACAATAGCAGCAGCTGTTGTTTCGTGGCTATGGTGTTTCGCTATGCTGAGCACGAGGTCACTGGTTTGATTACCGTCCACGCCATAGGCGTGGACCGCAAACAAAAACGGCACTTAAAAAACGCCTGTGGGTAGAGATCACGGCACGCGTTCAAAGACGTCAGGTGACCCTAAACTAATCCCGAATCCTCCACTGCACCGTCTCTCATAGCACACGTGCTGCGTCGAGAAGTTAAAACACTGCAATTTTTGAATGCGTTTGGCCTCAGTGACCGACTCTGTCAATATTGGTCAGCCTCACGTGTGCAGACTCCTCTAGTCAGTGCATCGCTCCTCATACCTCGCTCTTTATCTCTTGGTTGTGCCTTTTCTCCCCTTAACCCCTTTTTGCAGCGAGTGCAACAAACCCCGGCTCCGTTTCTTCTTGTTCATTACATAAGGAGTCTTTCGACGCCGACAGATTTGATGCCTTCAGGTTGCACACGAGGCTTTATTCGTCAGCTGCCTGCTCTTAAATTTCGCCTACTACGTGACGCCTGCGCTAGAAAGGATATTCTGCATCCGCCTCCCCGGCTGTGTCTTGTGGCAGTGGCTGACACTCCCAGGACTAGGTCTAGTACGTAAATAATACCCCATAAAGTAGACGAGAAAGCGGCGCAGCTGTATCTCAACTGGTGAGAGCGTCGCAAGTGTAAAGCGAGGACGTGTGCTCGTATCCCACCTGCGACAAGAGTTCCTTTCGCCCACTGTCACGTCCATTTCATTTATCCCTTCTACAAGCCAGTTAAGACAAGTTATTTGCACTACGCTTTTCCTGCTGTCGTGGTCGGCTGGTTTCATGCGATTGTGTCCAACAATAATGGTGAAACTGCAGTGCTGCCTTTTGCATTTCGCTTGCATGCGTACGGCAACGCCAAAGTCAACACGCGTCTATTTACGAGCCCGAAACATTTTCCCCAGCGACGGACTCGACGTGCATGGGAACGCGCGAGTTTAATCAGGGATCCAGAAGTTCTCATAACTATACTCGCGGACAACTTTCTGTGGCAATGAAGTGAAATCTACAGGCGCGTGGCTGCTCCACAGGTGTTACGGCGCCAAGTAGTCCTCTGGCGTTTGACAGTGCTTTTGGTTGCTCGGAGCAGATGCTGAATCGACGCATGCTTCACGTGCGACGGTTTCGCGTTTGCCCAGACGCGGAGAAGGGAAAGGCTGTAAAATAAGTAAACTTTTACATTCAGTGATGGCTTTTATCTCATTTAACTGTTTCTGTGTTTGTGGGTTTTATCTCATTTAACTGTTTCTGTGTGTGTAAGGTGTTTGTGTTTTCTCTTGCCCAGCTTAAACTAACGTGGATGAAAACATGGGACTCTCTTCGGGAGCGCTCACACTTGTTCGCGCTTTGCCTCCGCAGCTTTCCCTTCATTGCCACAGAAAGTTGTCCGCGAGTATAATATGTGAGTCTATCTAGTTGAACCGGACGTGTGCCGGTGGACGCAGCTTCGTGAAAGACTTGGCGGCCTTTGTGGAGCACGCCGCTTTCCGGCGGGCCCTTTTGATGCGGAGCAAAGAACGTGACGGGGACGCCGACATCTCACGTCCGTGCTCGTTGAGGCAAACTTATTTGAAAACTGATAGCAGCGGCCCGTATGTCAACCCCCCCAAAACATGTCCGGTCCGAGGCCATTGTCTACGCCGCAGAGGCTTCACAGACCCTTGACGCTTATCGTAAATTAAGCCCTTTTCATGCGAAAAGGTCTCTTCCCTCTGCGTCATCCACTGTATATTGTCTTCCAGTCAGATTGATCGCTACGCGCGATGCGGAAACGGTGGCGTGCACACGTGCTCGTTGAAGGATGAAAATTGTGGACTCCCGAATTGGAACGGTGGACAGCCCAGAAACCAATTAAACGCAGCATTGGACATGACGCGAAAACAGAACTTTTTTTTTTTTACTTCGTATAGGCCCGAAGCTTGCAGGGTTATAGAGATTGGAGTACTAGAGTTTTTGTATAGTGGGAACAAAAAGCTCCTCACGTTCGGCTCTATCGATTACTATGAATTATTATAACCATCTCCTGTAGCCGCTTGCTAGAGCAGCTAGCCCGGCGCGTATAGCCAGAGTGGTTACTTGACTGTTGTAAACTTATAGCGTTGAATGGGGGGACGAAGTGCATGCCACCTCCGTGAAGCGTTCGCAACACTGTTGGGATAAGTTAGGCTTGGTCACCAAAAAAACAAAAGTTCGGGCATGAACCGACTTCCCGCAACTCGCTCGGCCTTTTTCAATCACCCGCCAATACGGCGCTATAGTTAAGCGACTTTGCTCAATCTACGATGCCGGCGAAAATGGAACGGCGTCCACTGCTTACTCGATTGCGCAGTGGTTAGACCACGACGGGTGGGAAAGAGTCCTCAGCAAGAAAGAGACTCGATAACGAGCTGTTGGACCGATAGCCATTACTAAATTGATGCGCGCGTCTCCGAAACATATATGCCGGTGCAGCAGGCGCTCTCTTCACTTCTTTGCTCCTCCCTCGTCTATACCATAGTCGCGAGTTCTGAGGCGGCCGCGTTATCTATACCACACATTAGGAGATTATTTCAGTCGCACCGCGGCCAATTTGCTCTCGGTAGCCTTCGTCTTACTATTATTTCGCTTTTCGCGGCCGTTGCCGTGTGAATAATAGAGGATGATCACTTTGTAATTGTCAGCGTATGTGGCACACACGTCTCTCTGGCCAGCCGTGCTGCGAGGACAGATGGATCCGTCCCTTCAGTGCCGACAAAGCTATCGCGCTGAGGCATGCATTTCTCATAAGCCGACTGCCGAGACAGGGCCGGAGAGAAAGAGAGGAGGAGAAAAGAAATATGGAGGCTGAGAGGTGGGCCTAGAGGGAGGGAATCCCCCTGATGAAACACAGGACCCCCCAACCCCTCTCCCCACTAACAGCCAGGCAACTCCGCCGCACTCTTCGTTCTCCCCGTCGCATCGAGACTCTCGCGGATCCTCGATGCGACGTGACGATCCGCGCGCGCTGAGCTGAGACAGCCGGCGCGCGCGGCCCAGCGGCGGAGTCACGTCGTTCGCCGTGGTCAATCAGGCGCGTCAGAAGAGAAGCACGAGAGCACGGAAAAGGGGGAAAGCTCGAAAGGCGTAACGGGGAGCCCCTCCGAAACCAAGTCGAAATGAATTATGAACGCCTCGCGCGACGCGAAATTCTTCTTCGTCCCGCGGAAGGTCGCCGGGCTGTGAAGATAAAAGAGCGTTGAAATATTAGGTTCAGAGGAGGAGCAAGGGAGGGGGCGAGGGTACGTCTTCTCTCATCCAAGTGCGTCCCGACAGTCCCGATAGCAATATGAAATGGGGCCATCATATCTCCGAGCGTATATAGACTAAGCGTACTCAAAATAAACGGAAAGAAATGGGCTTTCCACTGAATCCATTCCATGCAACTCTAATGCCTTATTCCTGTTTCTTATGGTTGCTCTTTAACGAAGAACTTCACCACGTACCGACGGCTCGTTTCGTTGTACTGAGGAATCCCCGTTCGCTCACAGAGTCCACAAAAGAAGCGGCCTTGGTAACGTGTGCTTCATAGGATTTCGCAGAAGCGAAAGCCGTGAAGATTGCAGGATTACGCAGTGGGGAAGGTGATGTCATATTACCAGCGGCCTGCGATCGGCATACCTCCTTCTCCAGCCAAGAAGACATCCTTCTCGCCGAGTCCAGTGAGTCGCGGTGAATTCGAAAGGCCCGAGTTGAAGTCTAGAGACCATGTACGGCGAACTTCGCTGCTTACTGCGATAATTTTCTGCGGCCGAAATGTCTCCCTGGTTTTTGTTTTCCCATTCCACAGGGCGTAATCGTTGCGAGTAATCGGTGTGACGAAAGCCTACTCGTCTATATATGTGATGATTCTTGACAGCGACGCGTAATTTTGCCAGTCTCGCGTTAACGTTTTCTCTCGGGTATATATACACTTTGTAATGGACGTTATTAGGAACCGCCGGTGTTATCTTTTCGGCTGTTCTTTCGTAACTTCGTGATTGCAGGGAGGCGCAAGACAGCGCTTTATCCTGAGTTCTTTCACGCCGCACTGTTCGTTTGTACCAAGGCTGCTGCACGCGCAAATTTATTCAGACAGCCGACATAAGATCGATTAATATTTGGTGACCCCTGTAATATGTCTACACACAGTGGTTTTTGTCGTGACTGTGCACAGTTTTTTTTTTCTACTGGTGTCTATATCGACCTTAGGAAAAATAAAAGTGCGGGGATCGGTAGGCCGCTATATTCCCCCGTAGTAAATGGAAACTAGTATAAGGATTATTATTGCCTTCACCGGGGGCAATATAGACTGTACTGCTGAAGTGACAAATCTTTAAAAGGTAAAGCTGCTGACAAGAAGTGTTTGGAAATTCCATACACCAGCTCAGTTCTGTGCTGCACCGGCTCCGTGGGAAATGTGAACTGAATGCCATAGAAAACGATACGTGGAAAAAGGAACACCGAAATCCGAACGTATACAGGATATGCGTCAGCAGCTCAGCTATTACCAGCCGTGAAACGCGCTGAGACCCCTGCCGCACTGCATCACAGGACTCCGACATCCAAGACAGAACTGAATATGTTAAGACTTAGTGCTCACCGATCGCGTTTCTCTCTTCCTTTGCATCGCCCAACCTGTCCCGTACTTTTCACTCTTCCTGTTCCAAGGGAGTATTTGATGCTCCCGCTGCTAAAAACTGGTACACTCTAAAAAAAAAAAGTTTACACCCTTTGGGGAATATATTTGCCACACAACGATAATCGTCATCTGTCTTGCCCGCATTTCCTTTCTTGGAAACGCTGCGCTCGTTACTTTCCTGTCGAGACTGCTCTGTCATGCTGATAACTCGCAGGCCATTCGTGACTTGGAAGTACCGGGCGCCCAACGTTAAAGAAAGGAAATGCGGGCAAGACAGATGACGATTATCATTGTGTGTCAAATATACCCCCAAAGGGTGCAACTGTTTTTACACTCTAAAATGATTGCACCCTTTGGGGTGTATCTCTGCCACACAACGATAATCGTCATCTGCCTTGCTTGCGTTTCCTTTCTTGAAAACGCCGCGCCGGCTACTTTCCTGTCGGGAATGCTATGTCATGCTGACAACGCGCATGCCATTCGTTACTGGAAAGTACCGGGCTCGCCGCGCTAATGAAAGGAAATGCGCGCATGACAGATGACGTTTATTGTTGTATGGCAAGATACGACTCAAAGGGGGTAAACTTTTCTTAGAGTGTAGAGGGTACGCGCGCACGCTCGCGTCGGCGCGCCCACGCACGCGCAGACAGTGCGGCACGGCTCGTATGCGTCGAAACGGGGCGCGATCTCGGTGAACAGCTGTTCTCTGTTATCGCGCGCTTAGGCTGCCCCGCGTCGGCGCGCCTGGCTACGCAGCTACGGCGCGGTAAGTCCAACTCTACACTCTTAAAGCGGTTGCACCCTTTGGGGTGTATATTTGTCCCACAACAATAATCGTCATCTGCCTAGCTTGCATCATACACTCTGGGGAAGTCCGATGATCAACGCAAGAGGCAGAGCTCTGGTATCTTTCGCCTCCAGTAATGAACTTTGGCTGCTGAATGATGGAAGTCCTACCTTCTTACGCGGCTCCACCTACAGCAGCTGTCTTGACTTGGCTTTCGTCTCACGAAGCCTTGTGAGACGTGCAGGGTGGTTTGCGGACATAGAGACGCACGGAAGTGACCACATTCCCACGTACATCAAGATCAGAGGATTGTCCCCTTCCAAAATACGGGATACGTTCCAAAGAGTGGACTGGCCTAAATTTCAGTCTATTATGGAAGAACGCTGCGACGCCAATCCATCTTTCGACTTGGAAGAAGCAATCAAGAGTGCGGTGCAAGACACTATGCGCACTGTCACATGCTCTTCGAAACTGAACGAATTTGATGTGGAACTAGAACGACTTCGAGCAATCCGACGACGTGCTGAACGAAGATACCGACGTACGAAAACAGTGGACGATTTACGGACCGCCAGGCGCACTCAAAAGAAGATACAGCGCCGGTTAGACAAGCTCGAATCGCAACGTTGGAATGCCTTCTGTGAGTCGCTAGATCCACGCAAGCCTTTATCGCAACTATGGAGAACGGTGCGCGGTCTCCGGACACTCCCCGTACAGCGATTCCCATTCAAGGCGCTTGCCCTCTCTCAAAAGAGATCGGAGATTGACGTGGCAGAGGATTTCTGCGCCAGATTATCCGGCCAACTCACGGCTACCAACATTCGATCGCCTTCGAGTAACTGTCCGCCACCACGTGATCACCGGATGGATCTACCATTCTCAATCCACGAACTTAAGGCAGCATTAGCTTTGTGTAGCCGCACATCAGCGCCAGGACCTGACGGAATTTCCTACCGAGCTCTGTGTCACCTGGGGGAGCGAGCGAGAGGACTTCTTCTTGAGGTGTACAATGAATCTTGAACAGATGGCACACGACCAACAACCTGGAAGACAAGTCGCCTTGTTCCACTGCTGAAGCCTGGCAAGTCGCCGTTGGAACTCTCATCATATCGCCCGATCGCGTTGGCGAGCTGCGTGGGCAAAGTAATGGAGAGGATGGTCCTAGGACGCCTGGAGTGGTACTTGGAATACCACAACACCTACCCAGATGCCATGGCGGGCTTCCGACGCGGTCGATCATCGATCGATAACGTCGTCGACCTGGTCACCTACGTTCAACATGAGAAATGCCGTAAGCGTCTCTGCGCTTCTTTATTCCTCGACGTTAAAGGGGCGTATCACAATGTTACGCATGAAGCCGTCCTCTCTGCTCTCGCAGAGGTAGGAGTGGGTGGTCGGATGTTTAAATGGATACGGAGTTATTTATCCATGCGATCCTTTTTTGTAAGCACCGAAGAAGGCCATACTTCTCTACATTACAGCTACCGCGGCGTTCCCCAGGGCGGTGTACTTAGCCCTGTGTTATTTAAAGGGAAGCTGAAAGGTTTTCCAGAAAAAATGAGTGAACATGTGTACATAATGGTTTTCAACCCTCCGAATTCGAATATCGTATCGAAATTGAGCGAAAGAAAGCGCAAATATATTTTATTTCGACGAAAAGTGCAGCAGCGGACACGCCCAGCTCGCGCGTCTCGTTTCCGCCTGTGATTGGTCGGGCGACCCGTGACGTCAACTTTAGCGACCGACCGCTGCCGCTCCATATGAAGCGCGGTGCCAGGTAGTTTGGTGCCGTAATGGAAAATTAAGAGGTAATAGAAAATTTAGAGAGACTGCGTTTTTCTGAAGAGTTCGGCGTTGCTCCCTACATGTACGAGCCGATTGCAAAGAGCCGGCCTCTCGTAGAAGCAAACGATGCTGGTGCGAGCAGTGCTTTCGACGAGAACGAAAGCGAAGTCTTGGGATCTCCTCGTGTTGGAAATGCTCTTTGGCGAGTATGTTTTTTGCAAAGCGATCTAGTGATCTCGCCGATCTTTCGCCGATCTAGTGAGCTCGTTTCCTGTCAAAGAACTGCAGTGTTGTGTTCCTGCATACTTCCCTCGTCGAACGTAAGCGGGGATGCGATCGTCGGCATGTGTGCGCTGTCCAAAGCTGTCGGCAACCTACAAAGACGGTTCAAACGCGTGAAAAGCTTATCGGTTCATGCAGTACGTGTAGTGACCTTCATCTGTGCGCTATCGGCACACTACTCGTAACCGAAGTCGTAAAGGCGGCGAATTCCGTCGGCTACGTGAGACGGTCGGTTTCTCGCTGTGCGCGAGAGACGGGGGGAGCGTAGCGTCCTGGCGTGCGCCGGCTTTCCAGCACATGCAAACTCTACATTTGCACTGCGTTATGGTAGCTGCGTGCAGGCTGTTTTACAACACACGTGCAAATAGAAAATTCGCGGCGCTTTGCGACGAAACCTTCGTCGAGGGCGGGAAATAAACATGCACCTTCCGTTCAGCGTGCTAACATGAAGGAGCTCGCAGTAAATCAAAATCCAGGTTTGGGCGAGTTCGTGTATTCATAAGGCCTTCCAACACCAGTTATCATCAGTCAGCCCGCACTCGTGCCGTCTTTGTTTTCGTTGCTCCGATCTTTTCGCGCTGCGTTTAGAAAGCCTGCTAGTGGAAATTCTGGTGATAATCGTCGTCACGGAAGTGGTTGGAGCACAGCAGTGTTGTTCTTGAGGGCTTGAAATTCTTTCGCTTTACAGCAGCCTCCCACTTCCTTAAAAGCTTCTTGCCTTGTGGGAAGCAATGGAAGACAACATCGTCGCGGCCGCTGGTGTTCGTGCAACCGTAGGCTGCACAGAAAGACGGCATGATCGGCCCACCACATCAATTGATGCTGCGCACGTTGACCACCACTCCACATACACACAGACGCACCAACAAAGAAATGCAGGGTCGATTGAAGCAGATTACGACGGCACGCACGCAGAAACAAGCACGGTCAGGCACGGTCGCGCAGGCTGCGAAGGAGCAAAACACTAAAGTTGACGTCACAACACCGCGGTTTCCGGTCTCCGCTCGCATCGTCAGCGTCAGCAGCAGCGCGCGGCATTCGACGGGGGGCGGAGCTACAGCGCAATTTCAACCGACGATTACGTCGCTCCTATTTGAAAAAAAACCCCCAAATTTGACCTACATGGTTTATAAGGTTCCCGCATCCGTATATGAGCGTCTTATTGAATTCGACAGACTCTTCAGCTTCCCTTTAATCTAACTCTGATGATGTGTGTTGTTTTGTGGCGCAAGGGCCAGGTTTGGCCAAAGAGCGCCATGACTGGTGGTAGTGTTAAGGATGTATTATGGAAGATGTGACTTGGCTGTAAAGTGGCCTAATATAGTCGCTGTAAAGTGCGTAAAATCTAAGTGCTATAAAATTATGGCGATGACTGATGACGAATACTATGAACTTTAAAATCCATCGTAAAAGAATGATGCAATGTTTAAAATATGCGAGACTTTAAATTGCTTACAGCACTACTGCCTCGCCAGAGCCCTTGAACCATAAGGGCCTAGAGGCATGTGCTATTCAGAATAATTATCGCAGCGGCATCCTCTGGAGAGAGGACCCGCTACGAACATGTGGGGCTAAAAACATGCAAGACAACATCTTTCAGAAAGCTTAGTACTGCGTTGGTGTCAAATAAAGGTTCTGGACCTAGTAACATTACTGGATGAAGGGGGATGTGCTGGCGGTATGCTACGGGAAAATGTTTCTTTCGTTCAGATTCGGCTTTCCGACACTCCAGTAAGACGTGGAGGACGGTCAGCCTCTCCCCGCATCTACCACAGGTTGGAGGCTCGTTTCCCGTGAGTAAAAAGTTATGTGTGCCGAAAGTGTGTCCTATTCTTAGACGGCAGAATAGGACATCTGTCCGGCGGGATTTTGTTACGGGAGGCCAGAAACCTAATTGTGGCTTGATTACATGCAGTTTATTGTTTGTTTCCATGTCCCACGAGCGTTGCCAGTAGTTCCGCAGTTTTCTGCGCAAGTAGGGCCTCAGATCTGTGACAGGGACTGCTGCGGTAGGATTTACAGAATACGATGCAACTGATGTGGCCATCTGGTCCGCCAGAACATTGCCTTCAATGGCCCTATGACCGGGCACCCAGCATATGATGACATGCTGGTTACATATATACGTTTTACATAGGACGGAATAGAGTTCGTTGATGACTGGGTTTTTGTGCTTAGAAAATGACATCAAGGCCTTCACAACACTAAGGGAGTCCGTATATATAACTGATTTCTGGAGTTGTGATTTATTTATATGCTTTACGGCCGACAGCAGTGCGTAGGCCTCAGCCGTAAAGATACTAGTTTCCGGATGCAGTACGTCGGATTCCGAGAAGGATAGACCGACGGCTGCATAGGACACCCCGTCGTGTGACTTCGATGCGTCTGTGTAGAACTCCGTGCAGGAGTATTTGTGCTGGAGTTCCCGGAAATGCATTAGGATTTCAATCTCTGGAGCGTGTTTTGTAACTTGCATGAAAGATATATCACATTGTATGAGCTGCCACTCCCACGGAGGCAGTAGCTTGGCTGGATGCATTAGGGGAAGCTCGAGGAGTGGAACGTGCATTTCTTCACTAAGCTCCCTCACACGCAGCGAGAAAGGCTGTCTTACGGAAGGACGATTGCGAAAGAGTGTAGCATATGTCATGTCATTAATGGTATTAAAACAGGGATGTTGAGGATTTGAGTGGACTTTCAGAAAATATGTTTGGCTCATGTATGTTCTCTGAAGATGAAGTGACCACTCATTTGATTCTGCATATAAACTTTGTATGGGACTTGTTCTGAAAGCGCCTGTGGCCAGTCGGATTCCTAGATGGTGGACAGGGTCTAGCATTTTTAGTGCGCTCGGGGCGGCAGAGTGATAAATCACAGCACCATAGTCTAATCGTGATCGAATGAGGCTTTTATAGAGTTTCAATAAACACTTCCTGTCACTACCCCACGTAGTGTGGGATAGAAGTTTGATTATGTTCATTGTTTTTAGACACTTTTCTTTAAGATGTTTAATGTGGGGGACGAAAGTGAGTCTGTAGTCAAGTATGACACCTAGAAATTTGTGTTCTTTGTTTACAGGTATCTGTTGTCCACACACTTCTAAGCAGAGATCTGGAACCAGGCCTCTCTTCCTTGTAAACAAAACACAAAAACTCTTGTGAGGATTGATTTTGAATCCATTTTTCTCTGCCCACCCTGACACCTTGTTCAAACCATGCTGTACCTGTCTCTCGCAGACGGCGAGGTTACAGGACTTGAAAGCTATTTGAATGTCATCGACGTAGACAGAGTAAAAGATGGCGGGTGGTAATGAAGCACGAAGCGTGTTCATCTTCACGATAAAGAGTGTGCAGCTGAGAACGCCTCCTTGGGGTACACCCGTTTCTTGCGTAAAAGGCCGTGAGAGTGCATTGCCGACTTTTACCCGGAAGGTACGATTTGACAAATAGCTTTTTATTATATTAAGCATATTACCGTGGATGCCCATTTCTGACAGGTCTCTTAAGATTCCGTAACGCCACGTCGTATCGTACGCCTTCTCCATATCGAGGAATATGGATAAGAAGAACTGTTTATGTATAAATGCGTCCCGGATATTTGCTTCAACACGTACGAGATGATCGGTTGTGGACCGCCCTTCTCGGAAGCCGCACTGATACGGATCAAGCATTTTGCTCATTTCAAGGAAATGGATGAGCCGCCGATTAATCATTTTTTCAAATACCTTACAAAGGCAACTCGTGAGGGCGATCGGGCGGTAACTTGCCACTAAGGAAGGATCTTTGCCTTGTTTTAAAACAGGAACCACAATGGCTTCTTTCCATGCAGTTGGGAGGTATCCTGCAGCCCAAATGGTGTTGAAAAGTGTGAGTAGTGTAACCTGCGTGTCATTGTGTAAGTGTTTGAGCATTTCATACATGATTCTATCAGATCCTGGTGCGGAGCTGTTGCATGCGCTCAAAGCAGCTCTTAATTCGGCAATACAGAAAGGACGGTTGTAAGGCTCATTCTCTCGACCTTTTCTTGTTAATGGCTTACGTTCTTCTATTTGTTTATATTTTAGGAAGGATTGCGTATAATGATTTGAGCTTGATACACTCTCAAAGTGCTCTCCGAGTGAGTTGGCCTGATCTTGCAGTGTATCTCCCTGTGTGTTTACTAGGTGGAGTGAATGTGTTTGCCGCCCTCTAATCCTATTTACTCTGTTCCAGGCTTTGGCCTCATCCCTAAACGAGTTAATACTTGATAAAAACTTGTGCCAACTTTCTCGTCTGGCCTGTCGGCAAGTTCGCCTGCCTTCGGATTTTACTTTTTTAAAGTTGACTAGATTCTCTGCGGTGGGAGAAGCGCGTAGCAACCCCCACGCCCTATTCTGCTTTGTACGAGCGATCCTACAATCGTCGTTCCACCATGGGACACGCCGTTTGCAGGCCAAGCCTTTTACTTCTGATATGCATATAAATGCGACATCTATTATGAATGCTGTAAAAAACTCGACTGCAGCGTCAATTCCTAACGAAGACAGCTCAGCCCATGAGATACTAGTTAGAGATCGAAATTTCTCCCAATCAGCTGTCTCAATCTTCCACCTAGGAGCGTATGGTGGATATTCGTTTTCTTTATATGATCTTAGCAGTATAGGGAAGTGGTCGCTACCGTAATTAATCTAACTCTAATTGCTCTCCTTGAGCACGTGCCAACTACTGTCAGGCTATCAATGTACGCCGATGACATCTGCATATGGACGTCTGCAGTAACACGCCTACAGTTGCGAGCGAGAATTCAGAGAGCCGCCACACAAACTGTTCTCTACCTTCGTAATCGAGGCCTGGAAATTTCCTCAGAGAAATGCGCACTAGTGCCATTTACGCGCAAACCCATGGCCAACTACAGTGTAATGATAAATGGCCAAATAATACGATGGGTCCGATCGTACAAGTTCCTAGGTGTCATAATTGACAGGGGCTTGTCATGGAGCCCACACGTATCATACATGAAAAAACGGTTGACGGGCATCTGTCACCTCCTCAAGTTTTTCGCTGGCAAGACCTGGGGAATGTCGCCAAGTGCGATGTTGCAACTGTACAGGGTGCTTTTCCTAGGATTTCTGCGATACAGCTTGCCAGCAATGATCAACACAGGTAAAACAAATCTACGCACAATACAAAGTCTTCAGGGTCAAGTGCTCCGGATCTGTCTAGGCCTGCCTAAGAGTGCTTCAACAGTGGCTACGATAGCAATCGCTGGAGATCACCTTGTCAGGACCCACATTGAAATTGAAGTACTCAGGACCCATATAAGGCATCTGACCAGGACTCCTCGTCACCACTTGGCCTCCCTAACAGCGGACAGACCACACACATCTTTCAGCCGGACGATAACGGCATATGATGAATCATTGCCAGCTTGTTTCACCCCGGCTGCGAGACCTTCGATTCCTCCATGGTGCCTCGCTCAGCCAAAAATGAACCTCACAATACCTGGTATCTCGAGAAAAGCTGATCTATCATCGCCAGCCCTTAGACAGCTCACGCTACTACATTTGTACGAGAACTACCGTGATTCTGCGCATATTTACACTGATGGATCTGTCCTTCCAAGTAGCTCCGTGGCGGCAATCGTCATACCAGCGAAAGCTACAACAATTAAATTTAAGACGACCCACGCAACAACATCGACGGCAGCAGAGCTCGCAGCGCTCTTTACTGCCCTTGATCAAATTGGTGATGGACCACCACATAAATGGACAATATTCTGCGATTCGAAGGCGGCACTGCAGTCTCTACTGTCACCTTTACGACGCGTACCACACGAACAACTAATATTCCATATTACAGAGACGTTGCAACATATAAGTGAAGCAGGCCATGAGATCACTTTTCAGTGGCTTCCAAGTCACTGCGGGATTATCGGCAATGAACGGGCGGATCACGCTGCCCGCTCAGCCCATACTGAGGAGCGCCACGTCCCAATTCCTCTTTCTAGAACTGACGCAGCACGGAAGCTCCGCCTACTTGCTCGGCAGTGCACCGCGTCGCAATGGAATGAGCCACATTTAAGAAACACGCGACTGTGCTCACTTGATCCAACACTAAGTCTTCGAGCGCCATCACAGCTTCGCCGTAGAGACGCCACGCTTTTATATCGACTTTGGTTGGGCGTTGCCTTTACTAAAGCCTATGCATTCCGCATAGGGATGACCGACAGCCCAACCTGTGACCACTGCGGCCATGATGAATCAATTGGCCATATTTTGTGCACCTGCCCGCAGTACAGTCCACAGAGGGCATGCCTCAGCCAGGAACTTGACCAACTGGACAACGAACCGCTATCCGAAAAAAGAATTCTGCAACACCGAAACGACCTACCGTCACAGAAGAAGGCCATGCAAGCGCTATTGCGCTTTTTGCGTTCTACCGGCCTGTGTGAACGACTTTAACTGGAACGCCTTTTGTGTGTGTACCTCCATGTGTGCGTGTTTTTTTCGTTTTTTTTCCTTTTTTTAGCGTTTTCCTCTCTGTCATCTTTATAACCCCTATCCCTCATCCCCAGTGTAGGGTAGCAAACCGGATACTCATATCCCGTTAACCTCCCTGCCTTTCCTCTTCATTCTCTCTCTCTCTCTCTTGCCTAGCTTGCGTTTCCTTTCTTGAAAACTCGGCGCTCGCTACTTTCCTGTCGAGAATGCTGCGTCACACTGATAACGCGCGTGCCGTTCGTGACTGGGAAGTACCGGGCTCGCAGCGTTAAAGAAAGGAAACGCGGGCAAGACAGATGACGATTATTGTTGTGGGAAAAGATAAGCCCCAAAGGGTGCAAAATTTTCTAAGAGTGTAAGTGAAGCAGATTTATACACTCTTAGAAAAATTTGCACCCTTTGGGGCGTATCTTGTCCCACAACAATAATTGTCATCCGTGCTGCCCGCGTTTCCTTTCTTTAACGCTGCGAGCCCGGTACTTTCCAGTCACGAACGGTATGCGCCTTATCAGTGTGACGCAGCATTCTCGACAGGAAAGTAGCGAGCGCCGAGTTTTCAGGAAAGGAAATGCAAGCAAGGCAGATGACGATTATTGTTGTGGGACAAATATACACCCCAAAGGGTGCAACCGTTTTAAGAGTGTATCATGCAAGAAAGGGCTTAATCTTTCATTTTTGTGCTGATCTAACGGCTCTAAAAATATAACATTTACGTTTATAGATATCGAAGCATCTTGAAACACTGTCAATAACAAAGTATAAATTGGCGTCTTCCAAGCCGTCTATGAGTGAGCAATAGAGCTGCAGCAGAACTGATAGTTGGGCGAGTTGGTACGAATTTGGACGAGTTGGTACAGCTTTCCTCGTTAAGAATCCCCGATCCGTTAGCAATCTGTAATCCTGAGGCTGCTGTACAATATTTGAGGGAAAACAAAACAAAAGGATGCAACGCCTTCAGTGCTGACGTACAAGATTTATTTTACTCGATTCCCCACACAGAGCTGTTAAACAATGTTAAAATGTGTATTTGCGAATATAATGATGAATTAAAATTTAGAAATGACAGCGGAGCACCCGTAGAAAGCTTTATGGAAGTACTATTCTTTTATCTTAGTTCTACTTTTGTCGGTTGGAATGAAGCAATGTATGTGCAAAAATCGGGTATATGTATAGGTTCCAAGGTAGCCCCAACACTAAGCTACATTTTTCTAGCTCGGATAGGCCAAAGTATTCACAGTGCTTTAGGAAGCTTGGCAAAAATTTTACGATTTGCTGATGATCTTTTGGTTATTTTTGATGGGAACGAACATGGCTGTAATGTGGTTAATGTACTGAAAGTGTTCCATGAATGTGTCCTATAGGCCTTAAGTTTACCCATGAGATTGCCAAAGAAAACGAACTACAGTTTCTAGATCTTTCTCTGCGATTGCTACCCGATCACACATGCTGGATGTACAGCCCTAGATCAAGAAAGCCCATATTGCAGTACAAATCAGGACATTCGAAGATTGTAAAACGCGGAATTGCGGTGTCTTGCCTTCGGGCTGCTTTAGTAAAATCTTGTGGCCACCGAATAAAAGAAAGCTTTGGCAATCAGGTAACAAGACTAGCTTCGGTGGCATTCCCGGAACACATTATAGTCAGAGCGGCCGAAAAGGTAATAAAAATAGTAAAGGGTGTACAACCCGCAGATTCAAGGAACAGGCTTAGCAAGAACAAAAAGCGCCTTGCAGTTGTACCTTACGTCCATTATTTTTCCCATGGGCTTAAGAATGTTGCCAGCCGGTATGGCGTTGAAGTGGTTTTCAGCGGTCCTAACAAGGTGCAAAAACTGTGCCAAGCTATTTCAAATAAGTTAGACAATAGGGTAAAAAATGCGGCTGCAGTCTAAAAGAAGATAAAAAATTCACAAAATGCAGAATAGGTGTTGTGTACCGGCTTCCGTTAACCTGTGGCAACATGTACATAGGACAAACCGGTCGGTGCATAAACACCCGTCTAAAAGAACATGAACGTTCTCTCGGTAAAGAAGACCATTCGCACTTGTAATCTGTGTCATTATGATGCGGTATTTTTTGACACCGACATTTTGTTTTCAGATAAAAACAAGCTAACACGTGAAATCACAGAAGCATTTCATATCAAAAAGTGCGCTGAAAAATGCATAAGCCAACCATCGGTTGCAATCACTGAAAATGAATTTGATTTTTTAAATACTGATTGAACCTTCTTAATCTGTTTTTAATATGTTTCTGTTTCACTGACCACTCTTGTTGCACATGCTCAGCGCTGATAGCTGGGGTATTTATATTCTGTATCTTTCCGAGAATAAACAGTTGTGAGTAAGCGCTCGTGCGTCCCCCTTCACTATGTACTTGTCAATTGTGTGCGCTAAATATGTTGCTATGAGCCATAGAGTTTCTCACTATAACACCTAGAGGGAACTATGGCGCCACCTTCTGTGAAAGTTTCCTAAGGGGCGCTGTGCTGTGATGGGAATGACGGTATATGTGTCTGCGAAGCTAGTGTTGGCTGGTGTTGCAAGAGGCTTCGTTTAAAACTTGGATATGGCTACACAAATAACGTGTTCTTAAAGTAAAGTCTTCATAAAAGGTTTTCGTTTACTCTTATTACATCTTCCAATGAAGTTTACTCACCTACAACGCACAACCTAGCGAAGGAAAGCAATACCAGGCGACAAACTCTACAATACAAGCGCGAATTTTGTCGTATATATATCTGTCCTTGAACATTAGTGGAACATTTCATATAGTTGTACATGCATTGATAAGTTGTCATAATTAAAGAAAACATGTTTTTGTGCAATAATAGCGCTAAAACAGCTTTTCACATGCTGTTTTAGTGGAAAACGAATCATTCTGGCAGACGGAACGGTGCTTGCCTCTAAGGTGTCGTGACTCTCCTAGAACGATGCTAATCCGAAGTCACAATATACCCGGCATTCCCAGCACAGCAGCGCCAGATTTCCCTCTAGGTAATATAGTGAGAAACTCTATGGTATGAGCCCAGTCGCGTGCTGTCGCGCTAATGGCAGCGCATCTATGTTGACGCAAACCATCATTCGTCGCAAGGCGCGGCAGGCGCAAGGCGCACGCGACCGCACGCGAGCTTGCGCACGGCCGCAAGCGTACGCGCGGTCTGGGCTGCAGACGCCCGTTCATGCGGCGAGCGTCGGCGGCGTGACCGAGCGAACGAGCACAGCTAAAGATGAAAGAGCCAACGCAAAGCGGTAGATAAAGACGCGAGCTGCGAACGGCGGAGACCAATGAGAGTGGCCCCTTCCATGACGTGCGCGTGGGAAACTGCCGTCACCCGGACCAACACCACCTAGATAGCACAAGACCTGTTTACTCCGATCCATGACGTCACGCTACCTGGCCCGAAATTTCTATTTACAAGGCTGGCGTGATGAAAGCGGCGACGGCAAAATCACTGTTGCCTACTCGGGAGCATCCCCATTAGATTCTATGGCAGTCGGGCCAGGTAGCATGACGTCATGGATCGGAGTGAAAAGGCCTAGTGCCAAGGCCGATTCAAATAGGTCGCGAAGCTTCGGGCGAAAAGCGGTTCAGTACAGATTGTCACCGACATCAGCATGGGGGGTTATGGGAGCAGCGATCGAAGCGCGACTATGTTTGGAGGGAACAAACATTAGGAAAGAAAAACGCCTTTTTTATTTCAAACGAGACACAGTCAGATTCATTCGACGAAAATAAAATTCCTAGTCAATTTTATATATTCCTGATGAGTTAAATAAATACGTTTAATTTTATTATCATTAATAAATGCATTTTTTTTTTCGGCGCCCATCGCTACTGGGGGCGTTGACGCCACTATCACTCGCAGTGCAATGCACGTCTTGAAATGGGCAGAAAGGCGCACTCGTATCACCTGTTGAAATACGCCCCGCTCACAATTTGTGATTTCTTGCTTGTCGAAGTTTGTCTGAATTTGGTGACGCGGGTAGCTTCATTGCTTCTTAATCTGTTCAGTGAAAAGTAGTGAGCTACGACCGCCAGATAACTGTGTAGTTGTTTTCGTGCGACTGCGCTGGCCGACGGACTTGGCATCCGACAATAGGATCAGCACTATACACCTAAAGCTTTCGTCGGCCTCCAAAGAAGGTATGTTCTGCGAAGGGACGCGATTTCGACAACCGTACGGCTGGCCTTTTCCTGCACCGCTTTCCACGCTGAAAGCTCGAAACGCCCATCAAGTCGAATGGCGGGGAATTTGAATATATAGCTCCAAAGGAAGAACAACAAAACTAATTTCGCGCCTTCGAAAACAAAATGACGTCACTTCTGCTTTTAACGGACATGGCGTCACGTTATTTTTTCTTCCGCCGGAAGTGTTCCCACCACATACAGATGGCGCTAAGCCCCATGAACCGGCGATGGACCGCCATGTTTTGAACGTATGGGCTCCTATGGAAGCTTCGCTACCAGGTACATTTACCTTGCTAGTGCTATCTAGGTGGTGTTGCCCGGACCCGCCCGACCGCTCGATGCGTACTAGCTTGTGGTCTCAGCCGGACAGGTCGTTCCGTACTATCGCCTGCTCGCGCCAGCTCTCGCTCGGGCTTGTTTGGTTAGCTGGGTTTGGTCTCGTTCGCGCTTGTTCCGATTGTCATGGTTCGCGATTGTTTTGTAATCCGTTTGTATGCGCGACGCGAAGTGCGTAGTACTTTCTGGAAGCCACGCGGCACCAGCAATTACACTGGAACCTTCGACGAGTCGTGCATGAAATTCGACGCGCTTGTCCCGCAGATCAGATTTTCGACGATTGTCGAATCTGCTACACGTCGCTGTCGAATTATTTGCCTCAATGTACCGCGAAACGAAAACACGTATAGAGTTGCGCTCAAATTTCGCATTAGGGAGTATTGTAATCGTCGGTGAATCTTTAGCAACATGTTTCCATCACGCCGACGGATTTTCACATAATGGGGCATAATGCTTCCGCATTAAAACGGTCAAACACTCCATTCTATGAACGCTAACCTACAGGCGGAAACTTGGTGCATAACAAGGTCGGAGAAGACGCTATATATGAATAGCAGAACAGGCGATAGAAAAAAAAATTATAGGCCTAATGGAGTAGAGAGCAAAGTGGTGTAGCTAACATTAAGAGGAATAAATTCAGTTGCGCAGGTTATGTGCGTGCGTAGAGGAGATAATCGGCGATCTATTAGAGTTACACAATGCGTGCTAGGGGAAGCGAAGCGCAACTAAGGAGGGCATAGAGCTAGGTGGTGTTATGAGATCAGAACATTTTTAGGTGCGGGTGTTAGTAAGCTGACGCTGTAAATATAAGCCACGGTTAATTGGCAATCGCTGGCGCAGGCTTTCGTCCGGCAGTAGACTTAACACAGCCGGATGTGATTACGAGGATGACGAGTTCATCTGTAGTATACACGAGTGTGTGCGTGCTTGCGTGTCTCCACGAGCCTACGCACGCCAGCACTGTGACTTGGTTCTAACACAATTCCCTGCGAGTACTTCCCGCGTGGAGCCGTACCAAAAAACTGCACGAATGTAACGATGGCGTCATCGGAATGGCACAGGGGGGGGGGGGGGGGGGGGGAATTATACGCGACGTTATCTCGCCTGCGGCCATTAGGCTAATATGAAATTCAGTGCGGCTGAAGTCCCGAAACTCGCTCGTCAGCACCACTTACCGGCGCAAAACTTAACGCGGTTACAGCGTTATCTTCACTTTTCGTCGGCTGAAACAAACGTAAATAAAGCCTAGCATCGCAGCCTAGAAGCTTCACGCTGGGGAGACCTTTGCGCTCGAGCAACAACGATGTGCGTTGGCTTCGTTGCTCAACATTTCAGCTCCGAAGAGAGACACGTGTTTAGTGCGCCTCTTAGATCATCGTAGACTGGCCCAGGAACGTACCTCGGTGAAGTCGCCGCCCTTTCCCGGGTCTCTCTGAGGTCGTAGTGCTACCTTTGTTTCTTTTTCCCCATCCTGCTCGCTTCAAGCAGTGACGAGAGTCGCTAAGCTGCCGAGCACTGTCTTAACGCCTCGGCACAGAGCGCGTTGTGCAGTGTTTTTTCGCGCTTTGCCCACCGGCGACCGCTGATTGAAATTAACGAGTCCTCGCGCCTGCAAAGCGTCCCGGGGGGATGCGCGGTCGCGCATGCGCGCGCGACTAATTATGACTCGTTTGCGACTGCAGCGCCACCTCGATGCCGGTGCGGAAGCCACCGCCGCCGCCATCCGAAACCAGGCGGAGTGGGCCCGTTCGTTGCTTTCCCGGGGGCGCCGAGACGGGCAGCGAACGCAAATGGCTGCACGGAGAGAAGCGCGCTTGCGCTTCTCCCAGCGGTCGGGCGAAATTAAAACGTCAGGAGAAGTTGCCGTCGGGATCCCGCGGGGCCACCACCTCCTCCTTCGGAGAAGAAGCTGGAACAGAAAGAAGCTCGTTTTCGCGGAGCGGCTTCCCGATCTTCGCTTCCCCTGCCGGCGCGTCAAGTGACTGCGTCCCCTAAGGATCGCTATAGCACTGAGGAACTATGCAGGGCTGCTCCACGCCGAGTAGACGGTTCCGCATTGCAGCTGCGTCCGTTTGCTCCTTTTGTTGTTCTGGCTCGCCACATGCCGTCCCGCCCGGTAGACGTAGTCTGCGGCGGAGTTACTTTCTTACTCCTAAACCTGCTCAATATACTGAGGCCTTTCCTTCAGGACTCCCTTTATCTCTACCGTCCCTGACGTGGCTTCCTGGCTGCACTCTGGCAAGCCTTGATTAGTTCTGACGAACATCGGTCTGTTTATTTTCGTGTTTGCGCTATAGTAGTATAGGTCGGACCGCTACGAGGCTGGTTAAGCTCGAGCCGACTTGCAGTGTCGTCTGGGCGCACTTCTTTGAATTTAAGATTGGTGCTTACGCAGACGCTGCCTCTCGTGTCGACAGGTTCAGGTTAGCTGAGCAGGTAGTGGTGTAGACTTCTGCTGAACTACCATCTCTAGGCACTGCGAACGTTGCTAACTTTCAAACAAACACTGATCAATCCTAGCGACGTGATCTTACATTGACTGACTCGGCGAGATTCACAGAGGACGCTTTCACAACGAGACCTCGAACCCCCCCCCCCCCCCCTCCTCAGACACACACATAAAAAAAGCTGTCTCCTCTACAATAAGATAAAGGTTTGGCGACATTGTGAGACTCCGCCGTTGATTAAACAGCGCAAAGCAGGCAAAAGCACTAGAGAAGAAGTTTGTGCGTCAGCGCTCGTTCGGTCTGGTTCGTGTCTCGTGTTTTCTTCGCTTTCGTGCTGTTTAGAAGTAGACCAGGTCTAGACGTCTCGTCTGCCGCTTGCATATCACGTAAATACAAAGTTTTAGGTATTAGGTGCCACATTTAGCTTCTTCGGGACAAGGCAGACACACAAAGCGCCGGCATTTTAAAATCAGAATTAGAGGCATTATATCCAGCTGGTGCAATGGTTCCTTGCCGGTTCATAGAGCATGTGTTTCTTTTTAATGCGGTTTAAGTGCACAGTGTTTGAACAACGTTGATGATTAGGGAGATGCTTGCATCGCATGTAACTCTGTGGAATATTCAAATACCCCCCGCAAGTTACGATGAGGCGCTCAGGTATAGCAATTGCCGGCATGCGTTTTCAAGGATAGATCCACCTGTAGCAAGTATTATCGTCCTCCTCGTGTTATTCGTAATAATGCAATTACCAATTACCTCGTGTTATACCAATAATGCAAACGTGTTATTTGTAAACCTCTACACTGTTGCGCGGCTCTGCTGACACGTGATACGACGGGCTTATGGCAGAGCACTCGGTCTTAGATAATATTTACCTACACACAGGAGTAAGCGCATTTCACATCTACCGTGACACTTGACCCGTATGCGCAGATTGGCCCCACTCAACTCGAAGCTTCTCCTTGGCGTAGCACAATGTCTGCCCCTTCACTGGAGAAGATACTGCACTTCAATAACAATGCTCAGTGACTCATACAGTGAGGAGGTGCTTGAGAAACATACATCCACATCATTCCCTTCGTGTAGACGCCGAGAGCACGTGGTCACAAATTTTTCGCCCAAGAACTTTGAACTGCACTGATCCCTCCAGTCGAAGGACGGCAGCGCCTTCAACTTTTGTTAGTCGAGGTGAAGTGGCCATCGTAAAGTTTTCCAGTAGAAGCAAGCAGAAAAACGGATACGCGAAGGTACGAATGCACACACACTCCTTCGTCCAAAATTCGACGAAAAGTCGTCAGGCGAGGGTGATGCAATGCCAGTGTAAAACAGGCACTCGACTAAGGTATGAACGGCACTAAAGAAAGACCCAAACCGAGAAGAAAGGACCCTTTATAAAGAAAATGAGCTAAACACTTTCTGTGACATATTCGCTAATAAAATTAATGTTTGCTAAGTCTGTGCTTTTCCTTTATACCAAGTAAGAAGTGAAAAAAAGATCACGAAACCATGGCTAATTTGCGAACTGTATAAACGAATCAAAGAAAGCAATCAACTATTCGATAACTTCAAACGTTTTAACGATTTAACGATACTAGAATTTTTTTAATTCGATGTACCTGGATCTTAGGTATTAAGAAAGATCGAAACGAATTCTACACTTCCGAATTCTGTCTTCCGCTATATCTAGTGACCCCAGAAAGATATGAAATACAATCCATAATAACGATGGCAGAACGGTAAACAGTATTCCGAGTACTCTCAATATTAAAATGCTGAATATCCCGGTGGTTCTTTACACGGTAAACTTAATGATCACTTTTCTAAATGCTTGTGCAGCCCCTCGCAATTGATTGATAGCAGTACTGATTATGTATGTTACGTATAAGGACTCTAATACAATTTTTCTCTCTCCTTGTGATAAGCAAGGGGCATTCACACTATTGAAGTCACTAGATAAGAAAACAACAGTCATTTATGACGATGTAAAAGCAGAACCGCTTATAAAACTCGCTGTCATTTTATGTGCACCCTTTTGTCATGTTTGTAATAGTGTATTCGTTTCAGGTATTCTTCCAGACGCAATGAAAATCGCCAGAGTGACGGTACTTCATAAAGGTGACTCCACTAATGACATAAACAATTATAGGCCCATTTCTATCCTTCCTTTCTTTTTTCAAGTGTTTTAGAACAGGTTATATACATAACAGTGTTCTGGTTTCTCGATGAAAAAAAAAACAGGTGTTTGTTGGAAATCGGTATGATTTTCGTGATAACAAATCAACTGAGCTGGTGCTATTGCAGAATAAAGAATAAAATACTTAATATTATTGACAAAATCTATGTAGCATAGGCTTCTTCCTAGACTTCCAAAGGGCATTTCACTTCATTAAATATAATATTTTACTACGTAAACTATCCCTTTATGATATACGAGGCGTTGCGTTAAATTTAATTCGAACCTGCTTGTCTAACAGGCTACTGTGTACGTTAGCACACACTTTCCAGCCGCAAATGAAGACATAGTGTATGGGGTACCTCAAGGATCCATTCTTGGTCCGTCGCCTTTTATGCTGTATATAACTGACAACATTCCAGTTACCCCAAATATCAATCTCTACGCCGCGGATGTTAAGTTATTGTTTTGTGGAAGTAACTGAGGTGAAATGTAAATAGCGGTGAATGAATATATAAGTAAGTTAATAACTTGGCTGAGTTTAAATCGTCTTAACTGAAATGTTTAAGAAGCGAATTCATTGTTTTCAAGCCTAGAAATACACCAGATAACGCCGATATTCGTATTAAATTCAACAATTGCACGATATAGGGCGATATCCGTTTTTAATTTCTGAGGAGTCCCTTTTAAGAATCTCTCAATGCGATAGCACCCGTAAGCAAAATACATACAAGTATGTCAGGATCGTTAGGCGTTTTTTATAAGTTTAGAGTTGTTGTTGCGCAATGGCTGAAAAGACCGTTGCGTCTCTCGCTGATTCAATCCCATCTCAGTTACTGCTTATTAATAGCAGTTTAATTCGCAGAACCAACATAGATAGATTAATAATTCTTCAAAAACAGCAGTTCGGTGCATTGAGAACCTTAATCGTGAATATCATGCGGCATAATTATTTGTAAAGCATAGCATTTTAAAAGTGAACCAATTATTTGATTTATTCGTATACGTATATTCTGTCAGATTAAAAGAGATCAGTCCGCATTTTATGACGCATATTTACCCAGAAATACGCAATACTATTTTAGATATGTTCGCTTCAAGACACCGCAACACAGAACTAATTATGCAACCAAACAGTTTAATTATCAAATACCAAGCTCTTTTATAATACAAAACCAGATTTTATCGATATCGTAAAGCATTCCCATCCTTCTTTAATTTGAAAATAATAATGAAATCATACCTCCCGTCCTAGCCTCGTAAATAATGGACGGTTTGCAAAAATACTGTTGCGCATGCGCGAACACGGCTGTCACGAGCGCCCTCTACATGGTTAGGTATACGAGGAGCAGACGAACAACCAACGCAGCTATAGCGCGCCTTGAGACGACGGTTTGTGGTGGTTTTGATCGCGGTATTTTCGTGAAAAGGACGGCTCGTTGTGTTGCGCATTGTGCACAAAGTGTTTCTTTGCACGAGTTTATTTCGGTTTCCGTCCGAGAAGAGCTATCCAGCGAGGAAAGCAGCATGGATAAGCGACGGCCGGAGATGCCACCACAGCACACAACTTGCTCGCTCCTCGCAGAGCCGGTTGTCATCACGCTATTTGCTGCTGCTGAATTGTCACATGCCAGCGCTACGAGGTTATATCGGCCTGCAAGCTTCGAGACACCCTTAAACGCAGCAGCATGTTGCCGGAATAGGGAAAGTTCAAGATGGACGAGGACGGACAGCGCTTGCGAACGCGCCGTGGTGTCACTCAGTTGTCGCTGACATGTTATTATACTAAATATTATAAAGTGATGTCGAAAGTGCGCCTCATATGACAATCAGAGCCTAGTACTACGCCACTGAAGTGATCGAAACACACCATTCGAGGGCAGTTGGTGCGACCGACGGGCAGCGCGGAGCGACCACCGGGCGACGGAGTTCGGCTGGTTTGCTCTTTTCTGCCGACGGTGTACAGATAGCCAAATGTATTTCTTATTTAGCCTTTTAATATTGATGCATGAGTTAAAGAGCTAGCAAAAAACTATGCGTTCACTTCCTAGCAGAAGCTTCTTCGTAACCGGCGACACCCACGGCCAGCGAGCGCGGCCTACCGTCTTCATCGATTGAGACATTCCCGTATTTGCCGCGCGCGAAAAAAGGACCGTCGTAACAAGTCAAACAGCTCCGTGAAGCTTTGCTTTGTTCCAGATGGGCCATATTAGTAGGATAAACTCTCTTAAGCGGAACATCACGCTCGGCGCGCTGACTTTGTCGGCAGCCGCCGATCGCTCGAGCCGGCAGGCCTAGCTGCCGGTTGTCGAAGCAGCAGCAGCCGACGGCGCTTGTAATGGAAACGGAGCGGCCTATAAAGTGTTTATTTTCGTGAGTATTTTAGCGTGTGGACGATTATGTCGCGGTTAAATGAACGCAGGGCTGGTTCTCTCTGTACTCTGTCGGCAGCAAAGAGCAACTTTAAGGCTAGCCGCCTTGCATGGTGGTCGCTGCGCGCGGCCACTCAGCGAAACCAAGTGCGGACACTCGGCGACACATCGGGAGCGTTTTTCGACGACGCGCACTCTACTCTTTGTTGAAGGAGTGTATTTCGCTCGCATCAGTCCTGTGCTGGCTTCAGCAGCCCCAAATATACGATATTTTTAACGTGATCTTCCTTCAGTGCCGAGCCTCAATGAACCTGGCGAGTAGTGGCAGTTATATATAAAGCAGATATTGCACACGCGATCAGTTTAGGTGGTACGCTTCGAGAGGTCGGAGGTCTATGACGTGTACGGAAACTGGAACGGAGTGACGGCGTCTTCAATTATTTTTTGGCGCCATGAACACACGGGGTTGCCGCGGCAGAGGCCAGGCAGCAGCCGAGAAACGAAACTCGCTCTCTAACCACATACTCTCGCACGCAGAGCACTGCAGCTTTGCCTGTTGTGCGCCAGATGGCGCTCACTATTTTGCAAACCGTCAATAAGACTTTTTGCCTGTTCAGGGCAGGCATTACTCTTCATTTCTGGTATGCTCTTCGTGAAATTGTAATTCTGTATTTATGTTTTAGTTTGATCAATTATGCGTTTGTTAAAGGCATGTGTACATAAATTAAATTTGTCATATAGTAAAAGTAAATATTCTTGGATGTTGAAAACATTAGATATGTATGTGTGCATATGGGCATATATATATATATATATATATATATATATATATAATCGCTGCCAGGAAGCGATTACCTGCCTTTAGCCTTGTCATCATATACCAAGTTGTGTCTAAAACCATAAAAGAAAGAAAGAAAGATAATAAAACATATAATGACATTGGTCCCCTGTTCACAAACAATTGGGAACAAGGTACCCATCGCGGTCCCGGAACGTCATTATGTGTTTTATTTCTTTTCCTACCTTAGGCGAGGGCCATATTTATTTTGACAACACTTCTTCTTGTGCACACGTTCCTGCCAGCGCCACTGCATTACTTAGCGATGCCATACCAACCGACCCGCATTGCAACTTTCGTGTGGTGTGTCGAGTGGGCGAACACTTTGGAACGCCTTTACACCGTTGCAGCAGGCGACAGAGGCTTCGAAGTGACATACACGTGGCCCAGTTTCGCCTCAAGTATGAAATAGTGGCCCATTCCATTGTATTCTCCGTGTGCCCAACTATTACGGCGAATGCAGTGAACGGTGTATCGCCCAATGTATGTCGGGGAAAACGTTCCCAGCTGCGCGCGAGCAGCCCGCTTCGAGGAACGATCGGCGTTGGCGCGCGGAATACATTAACATTTCTTTTGCAGCGAAGCTCGTTATGTACGGCTAGGGTTCCGTGCATTTTGTGTGTGTCTCTCAACAAATCTGTGGGAGCAAAAAACTATATCATCATCAGCAATGACTCGTGGCACTGCTCGCGCGTTCATCGTTGTCGTCTTCTTCCACAGATAACTCCGTTGCCGCTTATCATGCCAGCGTTCCCATATTGTCCCTCCCTCTGCGAATGCGTTGACGGCTCTGGCCAAAGTCACCTAGAAAAAAAATTATTTTGTTTTTTAGGTGGCTTTGCTCTGGCCCGCTGTCTGTGGGTGCGGTGATTTCGGTCGCAAATTCTTTGCCTCAGTGTATCGCGAAATGAAAACGCGAATGTGTATAACGAATGTATAACACAAATGAACACCGATGAATAAAAATAAGTGTGTGTGCGTGCCTTTCGTGACGATGACCACCGGTCAAGCCAATAAATGTGTTCGTGCTTTTGTTCTAAATGTTGCATCATCTCATTGTCGAGTGCTGCACAGCTTCACTGGTCATCCACCCTCAGAGAATGGAATTGGCTGAAAACCTTCTTTGTTCATTTTTATTATGAATCCATATTACGCTGATATAGATTCTGGTCGACCATAGATATATATATGTTGGCACGCGTTAATATATCAGACCCATTTGAATGCGGGCTCATCTCGGATCACAGGGGGACCAGCGCTTTCCGTTGGTCTATTTAAGCTAGCTCGTCAAAGTTATGCAAGCTGTGCGCTTGTACGTTTTTCTTCCTTTCATTCTCTTGATTCTTCTGTATACGTAAGACTAAAGTGTTAGCTGTTATAGCTTTTGGGGCACTTAGTATCCATTCGCATTTTCATTTCCCGAGAAGAAATACATAATGTATGAAAATATTTCAAGAAATAAAATTAGAAGACGCTTAAGCTTCGCCTTTAAGAGTTGAACGTGACAGCATTCAAAGATCCCTGATTGCTTCTCACGCTTCCCGGCAACTGGAGCGTATGTAACCGTAATGTTTACCGGGAAACGCTGGCCGCCAGTGCTATGCGCGAAGGCGGGCTTTCTGCTAGGAACGCGGCCACTAACGTGGAACGAGATGCGGCGATGAGGCGAGCGCCATCTGGAGGTATTACAAGAAATTGCGCGTGCCGCTCCGTGGCCCTCGAGATACTCGCGCGCCGGCGTGCGTAAATGGCGGTCGCCGTGGCCGGTTTATGTATGGTATAAATGCTGGAAAAGGGGTTTCTTTGAGCTTTCACGTAAGAAAATTATGTTTTCTCGTATAGACAAATTACCATACGACGTTATCATGCCTGTAGGTTGTGTGTAAGCCGTACTACATGATTTTTCTACGTATTTTAGCTTGAGAAATTCGATTAGTTCAGTAACTTCCGTGCTCCACATTGAGGGCTTGGGTGTGGGCGTCGAAAATAGTTTTGCCGTAACGACGTCCGACCGCGTACGCTGACGCCGGATAAACGCTTTCACTTTAAAATGGTCACAAGGCGTTCATGGCACCGACTCATTTGGCCGGAACAGGGACAACTGACGAGAGAGCATTTTCAAATCGGCCGTAGTGGCTGCACTCGGCCAGCGACATTTATAATAGCATCGTGTGTTGTTTTTGTGCACTTCGCCATAGACAAGCGCGTCCTTCTGCTTTTGCGTTCATTAACCAGTTTTATCGAAATGTGTGTCTGTCTCTTTTTGTCGAGCCCACCGATCGAGTCCTTCAAGCGACTATCCCTCCTACTCCCTCCCCCCCCCTCCCCAACCCTGTTTCGAATACGCACTGGTAACAACAGTGCTGATGAAGCGAATTTTCCAACACGCTTCTCCACATATTGGACGAGGTTGAATTGCTTGACAAACCGGACAATCTTTTTCTTTGTGGGAGAAGAGAGTCGAAAAGGACGCGGGTCTGCACCGGATTCAGTGCATAGGGCTTTTAAGCGCATTTCTCCGATACTTAAGGACTTGTGGAGTAAGCGACCGACACTGGAAGTTGCAGCGTGTTGTATCACGTTAATGGGCGCATTTTTCTTACTCTATATTTTTATTTGTTCTCTTTTTCCGTCACTCTTTGTATTCATTTAGTCCTTTCCCTAGCAGAGGGTAGCCAGTCAGTATTTACACCGGCTAACCTCCCTGTCTTTCCTGCTCTCGTTCCATCCCGGCCACGGCTGCCGCATTTCGATGGGGGCGAAATGCGAAAACACCCGTGTATTTAGATTTAGGTGCACGTTAAAGAACCCCAGGGGGTCGAAATTTCCCTAGCCCCCCACTACGGCGTGCCTCATAATCAGAAAGTGGTTTTGGCAAGTAAACGCCCATCATTTTTTTTTTGCTCTCGTTCCTCTTGCTCTGAATATGACGAAACTGGTCACCGTCACAATCTTTACTTAGGTTCATATCCATAAAGGCTGACGTGACTTCTCGGACAGACAGAGCAAGGATCATCGCTATTATAGATGCTGCAAGTTCGCACGCGTCGGTGTACGCATTTCTTGCAGCGGACGCGATTCTAATGGATGGATGGAAAAAGTTTATTATGCAAGTTGATGGCATGCTGGCCCGTGTTTGGGGAAAGAGAAATCGGCAAAGCGGGTTGAAGTCATGCCCTCTCGATTATTCCTGCATCACGGTAGAAACCCCATAAATATCGTACTCTTCACAATAAATGTCTACTTTACTCTCCGCCGACCATCCTATCCCAGGCGGACATCGAGGATGTTCACCACACAATGTGTTTTACATATCAAAGGTACCTGCTGTCACTATGCTTTCGCCATTCAAGTCTCCATTCTTGCCTGGGCCCGTGCAACAGATTGCGCAAGCTCACAAACATGTGCCTGATGCAAGAGAGAGAGAGACTAAACTTTATTTACAGAACAAACACGCGCTGATGCTAGAAACAAAAAAAATAAATTCCGCCACGTAGCTTTGCGTTGAAACGTATTATGACCAAAGGGCATGGCTTTAGCTTTGCCGGTGAGTGTACACAAGTGCAATCGGCAAGTCGTGGAGGAGAGACAGGCCGCTGAGAAACGGCCTACTCTTGAGCCCTGCACGGTCGCCCTGCCTTAGCAAGCATCGGAAATGCACCGCCATTCGTGCCAAGCGCCGGGCGCTCTTTTCTCTGAAACGGGCGGGTCAAAAAAAAGCTACTGGTAAGTTGAGAATTTTGGTTTGTTTGGCATGGGCACAAAATATATTTCCGACGTGCCGCCCTCGAAGCGAGCGGAAAGGCAGCAGCAGAGCAGCGTCAACTTTCGCAAGTCAGGCAACGTGCATGTCTCTTACGTGTGTTGTGAATTGGTAGTTTACTTTCATCGTATTTCCTCTTTGTCTTCTTCTTTTTCAACAGCGAAGACGTTAGCCTCTAGTTGGTCGGCATTTTTCGTGACTATGTCCATGGACAAATATATTGGCCGATACTGGAGGTAGTGCAATACCGGGCTGACCCGCGGCGTAGGGGAAGCATGCTTCAAGAACTCAGCAAAGTGAAGCGAAAATTGCATACATTCCTTGGAATCAAGCATGCGACATACGTAACAGCATTTGTCGCATTAACGAACAACCTCAAAACAAGCATGCGAACCACATAATTGACAAGGCGCTCCTGATAACAATGCAAAGCACGTATCGCTCCCCGCATACGTTTCCCGGTAAAGATTACTGTTGCGCAAGCTGCCGCGGCGACGGCAGCTTGCGACGTGGGGAGTGACGTCACTTGCATTTCGTATATAACAGAACTAGCCTAGCAAATGATTTCATTGTTGCTGCAGCACCGCTATGGGTTGGCAACGCATAGTTAGTACTCCCGAGGAGCAGCGTGAATACGAGGAGGGCAAAGGGAAAGAGAAGCGGTGATACGAGCAGCAGCGACATGCTGTCAAAATCACGATTGCTCCCATTACTAACATTAATTACTCTAGATAACCATTAATACAATTACTCTAAAGCAATAAAGCATCGCATACCCACCTCAGCAGTTGTAGCAGGGAGGAGTGGCAAAGGGAAAGAGAAGCGGCAGAAGTGGCGGTTTTCAACAGCGTCGCTGGACATTCACTTTCGGAGGGCCGGAATGGCGAGTCATTTTTTTTTTTATGGCGCGCAAGACAGAACGCTCAGGACAATACGCCAAACCATCCCTGCGTCGAACTGGCATCTCTGATGACAACTATTCAACGGTGGCCATGACGCAAGACGCATCATCCTAGACAAGTGATACGCGAACAGTACAATTCAGTACACACTAAAGCAAACATTCTTCAATTTTGTTGATTGATGTCACACGAAAAAGACAAAAGACTTCAATGTCTCAACTAGCTCAAGCTGTTTTGAGTTCCCCCCCCCCTTTTTTTTTCAGCTGTCTGCGACAGTATATCGCCTCTTTCTTCTAGCTCTGAAACGAGCAAGCAACAAGACTTAAACGTGGGCTTACTTTGGCCGGAATAACGTAGGCGCGCAGTCATGGAAAGCATGTCGGCAAATTTAGGTCATGGTCAACACAATCTCTTCAAACGCACATGGAGGTCGCTTCAAAAGTTTTTTACCGAGGCTAATGCTGTCACAGATCAGGGGTCATAGGTGCATCTGACGCAATATTTGTATGTCAAGCAAGAAAGTGCGCCCTGGTGCAATGATGTGTGTGTACTGTAATGGTCATTCTATGGCATCGTATTAAATTTGTGTTGAATATTGTTGGTGCTAAGGCGTTTTCAAAGTGGCTTAGATAACTGTACTCGTTTGACGGCAAGTTAGATGGTGACTGTTTCGACCCAAAGCGAAGAACACGCCCTCACTTGTGCTACTGTGAAAAGTTCCATAACGTTGAGTGGGCTTATCAGAATAAAGCAAGGGTTCGCGAATAGAGCAACAGCAGAACGCCAATGAAAGAGACAAAAAGGATAGGGGATGGAAAATACCGGAAGGTTAACCGCAAGAACTTCTCGTTTGCTTCCCTGTACTGGGGGTAGGGTAAAGGACAGTAAAACACCGCTTTCAATCAACCGGATAACAAGAGCATTCATGACTACCTGGAAAAATCATTTCGCGTGGATTCCAACCAGCCTCGCTGCTGTAGTCGACACAGGTGCGTGTCGTTCATGCAACACTATTTAGCATTTCTAAGCCCTCCTTTATTTGCCTATTGCTACGCGATATTAAACGGACAGGCTCGGTGCAGCTCTTGTCTCTGTAGCCAACGACAAGTGTATCAAGTGATAGGCGTCCGTGCTGCATGGGAATTGACATCACGAACAGGAATGGAAAAGCTTGTGGCTAGTGCGTTGCAGCGATATTAAGTGTAGTTTCCACAATAATGTCGAATACACTGGGAAAATTACTGTGGAAGGTTTGTTGTCGCTCTATAGGGGTACAACGTGGAAATACCCACACAAGCCAGCTTTCCTGCTACCATTAGGCTTGCAGCAAACTATAATCAGGATGTCACAAGCATCCAGTACACAACTACCACGTGTGCTACGCGCTCACTAACAGAGTCGAGTTCTCGCTGATGCAGACCTTCCACATCGCAACGAGGAAACATCAACGCATCCTCCGCGCGCCACAGACACCTCCATTTCTGTATTGTCTGATTTTCAAAACAATCATCGCACCATGTACGCACGTTGTAGACGCCTGCTTTGGCCCAAAAACCAATAAGGATGCACAAGTTGTTCCGAGGTGGATAGCCAGACCATTGTGAAGTGTGGGACGGTCATTCTGAACATGTCAACCATGTCCTTCGCGCGCGTACACACATTCACTGCCTTCGTCTCTCTCTCTCTCTTCCTCTCTGCCTGTCTTTTTTCTTCCCTTTTCTATTTGTCCAGCGTGGCCAACCGGACTCTTTTATGGTTCACATCCCCGCCTCCTCTCTATCTTTCCACTCTCTCTCTATGAAGCACATTCTTGATCTGATATTGCGGAAGGTTGTGCAAATTTCACCTATGTGGCATTTAATAACAGATGCGTCCGTAATCCCAGTTTATGGCCCCTCTCGCAAAGCAACCGGGAGGAGTGCCTGCTTATGGCAAGCATTAAGTGCGTCCCATGCAATCGGCCCCAAGGTCTCGCCATGAAAGAAGGCAACAGATGTGGCATATAGTTCTTGTGCGCTTTGTATTGCTGCCAGCACCAATATTCCTATCTGGCTCGGGGTAAATTTTGACACTCCCGGCGGCGATACTGAGGCTCTCCCGCTGGCGTATACTCCCGCGAACCGCTCACCAATACTGAATAATGTCCAAAGTCTAAATGCATTGCGAGTTGTGGCGCTTATTTCCGCGGAGAAGCCACAACGGGAATTCGTTGCTCGATGTAAGAGTACACTGTAGGAGAAGCCCGGCGCACCAGCGGCCTCGAGGTTTTTCGGGCTGGCGGGAAAGCAAAAGCTTTATAAAAGCGAGGCATCGCCAATTCAGGCGCTCGGGCTTAGTTTTTTTGTTTATTTATTTTTCCTGCGTGCGCGTATGTGTGTGTGTGTTCGGTGCGGCGTTGCCCCCGTTCCGCTACGTCCGTGGCGCGCACCTATACAATACGTGTGGTTGCGTGCCCCTGCCGCCGCGAAGGGCCTATACCTTCGACCCCTATCCCGTCCCCCCCCCTCCCCGCCTCCCAACTTTCCCATTTGCCGGACGCACATGACCGTCCGAGCAAGCAGGCCGCTGTCCCGCAACGCTCCGGCGCCCATTCGGAACGGAAAGAATGCTTGCCGCAATCGCGGGTAGCCAGAGCGACGTCCCGTACACGCCGTTAACCGCCCGCCCAGGCCTTCGCCTCAGCGGAGACACGTTCGTTGGCCCTTTCTCGACACCTTGCGCTCCTTCACTTTGTTTCTCTCGCTCTGATCTTCTTTGTTTCGTTTGGCAATACTTTTTTTTCTTTCTTATCCCCATATGGCACTCCACATTTGTGCTTCGACTTGAGGCTGTGAAGCTTTTGACTTCGTGTACGTTTTCGCAGTATTTTCTCGGTTTTCGTTGCCGACGCGGAGCCTTTTTGGTGGGCGGACAATTCACCCCGCCCTCTGCTCACCCTCTTCCGATGCCCTCGCTCTTTACCGCCTTCGCGTGCGGCGTCGTCTGCTGCGCGGTGGACCGTGAGCAGACGATACGATAGCGGTGTCCGAACCCGACGGGACGCCGAAACCTCGCCGGTGCCGGGAGGGGTCGTGACTTTCGCCTTTCGGGATCATACACTCGCGTTCACTTTCTCGTAGCTTCTCGCGTTTTTGTTCGGCGAGGGTTCTCGCGTGTTTCTTTCGCTTCTGTGTATCTGATTGGTATGCCTCCCACTCGCCTTCAAAGTATCCTCTCCGTTCTTGTTTTCTTTTTATCCACGCTCCCACTATAAGCGTGCTCCGAATTTCAGCGACCTATTCCTTTACTTTTCGTTACTATACGCTTTTTTTTTTCTGGTCGTCGTAAAATGTTCTCATGATGTTCAAGGCATGATATTAAAGGTCCTCTCGTATACGTTTTGCCAACGTAATGGAGTCCTCCTGCTCCTTTTATCGAGGCTACGAAAGTGCACATAATAGATATTGCAATCTTACGGAGCAATATTCGGAAAGAAATTGCTCTGTGTTTTATTTTTGTTCACGACTACGTCTTCTGAACATAAGCGGTTTGCGCTGCAAGGTCAACACTACGTTAAGAGCTGCAAATGTAAAGGGGCAGTTGAACTGGCTGAGTAAGTCTTCGGTATGAATGAGTATATACATTCATTCATATTTATTGAAGAGCTCTCTCTCTCTCTCTCTCTCTCTCTCTCTCTCTCTCTGGCTATCTATGTTTGCACATTTGAACTGGGCAGGCTTCTACGTAATGAAAGAAACATTTCTTATTCTACTGTCAAGACATTGCAACTTATAAGCTAAAGGATGCGCTACCAGAACGATAGAGGCACACGACACGGTCCTGGATCCGGTAGTAAGCGCGCACATATGGGGCAATAACTTGGAGGCTTACAAAGAAGCTCGAAAATTTAAGTTAAGGACCGCGCAAAGAGCGATGGAACGAAGAATGTCAAGCGTGACGTTAAGAGACAGGAAGAGAGCGGTGCGGATCAGAGAGCAAACGGGGACAGCCGACATCCTAATTGACGTTAAGAGAAAAACATGGAGCTGGGCAGGTCATGTAATGCGTAGGTTAGATAATCGGTGGACCGTTATGGTTACAAAATTGGTTCCAAGAGAAGGGAAGAGCAGTCGAGGACAGCAGAAGGCTTGGTTAGGTGATAAAATTAAGAAATTCGTAGGCGCTAGTTGGAATCGGTCGGCGCAGGACAGGGTTAATTGGAGATCGCAGAGAGAGGCCTTCGTCCTGCAACGGTCATAAAATAGGTTGATGATGATGATGATGATGATGACGAGGACGACGACGACGACGATGATGACAATGATCATCGTCATAATGATGATGATGATCTTCTCTCATCTTAGGGTGTGGGAAGTGTTTTCACGGCCCTGTATACGTACACACCACCTTGCGCTTCGCTGTACCAGTGCGCATTCGCCGTCCGAGTCACCACGACACTTAATTCGCAATGCGCTATGTTCGGCAATCTCAGTTTTCCTTTTCGGTAGATAACGACGCGGCTCCCTGACATTCTGAGCGAGGTTTATGTGACGTGAGCACTCAAGCGCGAGCCCGAACACTCGACCTCACCCCTACCGCCTCGCGTCTCAGCCCGCTGCGCTGAATCATGAATATCTCCGCCAGCATGCTATACATATAGCATGTTCCGTTGCGTCACCGTCTCACGGAGTCGCTGCCATAATTCCTATTAGCCTGATTATGCTTGTTGGTGGTCACTGGCTCTCACGAGCGATCCGTTCGGGCGTGCACTGGCCCTTCCTCATTTTGCTACACTTATTTCATTTTTCTCTATCGGCAAGCTCCTATTTATCATTGCTTTCCCGACCATCTTTTTTTTCTTTTTTGTTGACAGCCCATCCCCCTTCTCACTTTCCTTCTCCTTTTCTTTCCTCCTCTTTTTTTTTTCTTTTTCCGTGCATCTCTCCTCTCGTTTTCATTCGACGCAGCGCCGGACTTTGGCTCCATGAATATTGCATCGACGCTATTTGGCGAAGCTTTCCTTTTCGCTGCTACCTCACCCCGCATCCACTCTCTCTCTCTCTCTCTCTCTCTTACCCCTTCGGCCAGGCAGTCACCGAGCAAAATGCAGAGACGAGAGCGGAGCGCGAAATGAATCCAACGCGGCGGGCGTGATTTATGGGCCGCAGCGGCGACTGAAGTGTACGCGACCGACCATAGATCACCATCGCGCGCGCACCTGATTCAAAATACGGCACGCCGAACCACGGGTTCCCCCACTACCCCCCTTCCCACTTTCTCCCCCTCCATGCCCCCTCCCCAACCCCCTGTGCCTTCCGCGGGCACCGTCGGCTCCGAACAGCGTATGCCACGCTGCCAAAAGGTAGAAAAGCGCGCCAGCAGAGCCGGCGACGGTTGAATAAAAGCCCCGGAGCATCGCGAAGTGCTGCCACTGCCGTCGGGATTCGAAATAAATGCCGGCCGTCCGGCTGGCGTCGCCTGCGCGGCGTGTTCGGGGGACCGGCGGTCGTAAACAGTACTGCCGCTGTCTCCGCGCCTGTTAAAGCAGCAGATCGGTGTCCGAACGCCGCACCACACTCGCCATGAATGCGCCGTCCGCGCCAGTGAATTATGGAACTTCGCTTTTTCGTCCCGCACTCTCTCTCTCTCTCTCTCTCTCTCATGCTCGTCGGCGTTTCTTGCTTTTCGTCGCCTTTCGTCTTTCCATTTTCCTCGCTCTGTCTCTGTCTTCCCCTCAATCCTCCCTTTTATTTCGCTGTCCTTGCAAACGTAGTTCTACACAGCCACGTGTTGAAGCTTCGTTGGGCCAGGCCCAACAGTCCTTGCGCTGAACCTCGCGAGAAGAACGCTTCGAACGAGCTTGCTAGGCGTGACGTCACGAAAATGCGACGGTGTTACCGTCGCTTTCTGCGCGATGAAACGGAAAGCGGGCATCCACGTTAAATTTAGCGTGCAGCCACGAAAGCAGAGAAATCCCATAGGAAATTCTCGAATGCAAACCTTCGTGGTTAAAACAAATAGGAAGAGACTTGCCGTGACCGTCTTTTGTCTTTATTGTCGATACATTTATTGTAATGCAACTTTATTTTGACTTGGAAAAAGAGACAAACGCAGTAGCTGAGGTATGTTCTACCTCAGTCTCCACCGTAAGACGTGGATAACTGAATAGGAGACTTCGTCATGGGACACTGGGTCAAACTCCGCATTTCTGGGCCATTTAAAGATAAGATTTTAATGCATTTTTATGATACGGAATGCTCAATATACAAAACTGATTAAATCCATAGCTAGAGAGCTGGGCCACCTGGGTAGAAGTATTTGGGCACATAAATTATCATCATTATAAGCAGAAGCAACCTATTTTATGTACACTGCAGGACGAAAGCCTCTCCCTGAGATCTCCAATTACTCCTGTCCTGCGTCAGGTGATTCTAATTTGCGCCTGCGAATTTGCTAATTTCGTCACCTAACCTAGTCTTCTGTCATCCTCGACTGCGCTTCCCTTTTCTTGGCACCCATTCTGTAAGTCTAATGGTCCACCGATCAGCTAACCTACGCACTACATGACGTGCCCAGCTCCATGTTTTTCTCTTACTGTCAATTAGAATATCGGCTATCCCCGTTTGCTCTCTGATCAACACCGCTCTCTTCCTGTCTCTTAACGTTACGCTTGACATTCTTCGTTCCATCACTCTTTGCCTGGTCGTTAACTTGTCCTCGAGCTTCTTTGTCAACCTCCAACTTTCTGCCCCACATGTTCGCACCGCTAGAATGCATTCATTGTGCACCTTTCTTTTCAATGGTAGTGGTAAGCTTCTAGTCAGGATCTGGCAATGTCTGCCGTATGCACTCCAACCCATTTTTATTCTTCTGTAGATCTCCTTCTCATGACTTAGGTAAACGTACTCCTTCACAGACTCTAGAGGCCGACTGGCGATCTTGAACTCTTGTTCCCTTGTGAGGCTATTGAGCATTACCTTCGTCTTCTGCATATTAATCGTCATCGACACTCTTACACTTTCTCTGTTAAGGTCCTCGATCACTTGTTACAATTCGTCTCCAGTGTTGCTGAACAGGACAATGTTATCTGCAAACCGAAGGTTGCTGAGATATTCGCCGTTAAACCTCACTTCTAAGCCTTCCCAGTTTAATAGCTTGCATACTTCTTCCAAGCATGCAGTGAATAGTACTGGAGAGATTCTGTTTCGTTGCTGGAGCCCCTTCTTTCAATTTTTCTGGTGTAGAATCAAAGCAGCTGTGGAATCCTTGTAGATATTTTCCAAGATATTCACGTATGCCTGCTGTATTCCTTGGTTACGTAATGCCTCTATGAGTGCTGGTATTCCTTACTGAGTCAAATATCTTTTCGTAATCTATGAAAGCCATATTGAGTGGCTGGTTGTTTCTCGATTACCTGATTGATGACATTAATGTGATCCATTGTAGAGCATCCCTTTCTGAAGCCAGCCTGTTCTCTTGGTTGACTGAAGTCAGGGGTTGCCCTTACTTTATTGGAAATTACCTTGAATATTTTATACAATACTAAAAATAAACTAATGGGCCTATAAGTCTTCAATTCTTTAATGTTTCCTTTTTCGTGGATTAGTTTAATGTTGGAATTCTTCTAGTTCTCTGACCCGAGGCTGCTCTGGGTACTTTACAGGTCAGTATAGAATTCTTGCGCTGGTTTTACGATATCTTCGAAATTGCTGATCATATTACCTTGCTTGTACATCTTTCATTGCATACATCATGGCTTGTCCTATGGCAAGTTTTGTTGTCACTGATTTCATGCTGCGTCCATTTTTTATTGCTTCCTCAGTCTTTCTCGCGTTATAATTTCGGATATCCCTGACTTTCTCCTCGTTGATCAGTTTTGAGTTCTGCGAATTCTATTTGCTTTCTTTGTTGGACACTTTCATTCTTTATCGTTTCTTTATTAGGTCCCTTGTTATTTGGGAGAGCTTACCTACTGGTTACCTCGATGCCTTACCTTCCATTTCAACTGCTGCGTCTGAAGCCAGCCTAGCTATGGTTTAATTCATTACCTCCATGTCATCTGATCATCTCGCTGTTACTTCTCTAAGGCTGCATATTTGTTTGCAAGCACCAGCCTGAATTGGTCTGCTTTTACCCTTGCTGCGTCTAGGTTAGCCTGTTCCTTCCTAAATAATTTTACTCTTTCTCTCTTCATATTCAGGTAAATCCTAGACTTCACTAACCTATGATCACAGCACTTTACCCTACCTTACACTTCTACATCCTGCACTATGCTGGGATCGGCACAAAGTATGAAATATGTTTCATTTCTTTACCGGTGCTAAAATCACGCACTGAGTGAGTGAGTGAGTGAGTGAGTGAGTGAGTGAGTGAGTGAGTGAGTGAGTGAGTGAGTGAGTGAGTGAGTGAGTGAGTGAGTGAGTGAGCGAGCGAGCGAGCGAGTGAGTGAGTGAGCGAGTGAGTGAGTGAGTGAGTGAGTGAGTGAGTGAGTGAGTGAGTGAGTGAGTGAGTGAGTGAGTGAGTGAGTGAGTGAGTGAGTGAGTGAGTGAGTGAGTGAGTGAACTTTTATTGAGAAAGCGAAACTAATTTTTTATTTTGTATAAGCGAAGGAAGAAAGTGAGAGGGTCACCTAGTCTGGGGACCCGTGACGATCTCATCAACCTCATGGACGCGTCAGATTAGGGCGTGGTGAATCTTGTGTCGCGGAGGGCAGTTTCGCGTACGATAGCACAAAGATCAGTGAGAGAGACAGAAAGAAAAGTAAGGAAAGGCAGGGAGGTTAACCAGACTTTGTCCAATTTGCTAACCTACATGTGCGGAGGAGGTGTGGAAGGGAAAAAGAAAGAGTAGACACGAGTCTTGGCCGCATTTTAAAATGCGCCAAGCTGGGTGCAACATGTCTCAAGTCAAGCTCTCAAGTCTGTCTCTTTCAGGTACTGTAGAAGAACTCTAATAGCTTTCTGGGCTGATAAGAACAGTGCCTCGCTAGTTAAGGTCCGAGCGTGCCGTCCTTAGGACAGAAAAACATGCATGAAGAAATATTTGTAATAAGATTATTGATTCAACGTGGGGACGTACTCTCGGACGATCACTTTAGGCGATACTATCACCTTCGCGTGACGTAGTGCTCAACCTGCTAATCAGCTCATCCGATTTCCTTCAACCATGCCAATCAGCGTGTGCCTGATGGCCTATGCGATAGTATTGCCAAAAGTGATCGGCCCAGAAAACGTACCCTGATGTGTCGGCTACCGGCCCAGCATGGTCATCGTTCCCGCTCATAATCGAGAAACCGCAAGGTGATCGGAGTTATGGCTACGCACCCCACCCAACACGTTCACCCCACCCAACAAGCGTTCACTTCTTGGGGTTTCGGTATACCAAAGCAACTGTGGAGAGATATAGAGAGGTAAGCTTTACCGGTAAAAGAGTTCATTGCCCGTGCAGAAAGCAAATAACTACGACTCCTGAGTCGTAGTCATTGGTCGACGTAATAAACGGAACTCACTCAGAATCACCCATAAATATACTTTTTGCTAAAATCTATAGGGCTCACTCGGACTCAGACTCACTAAAATTCTACTCAGTCGGACTCACTAGGACTCAAACTCACGCGTCTGGCTGAATCTGAGTAAGTCGACTCATCCGGAAGTTTGTCGACCTGTCTTTGTAATGACGACACGTAGAACGACCACAGAGGGAGATCACAGTTCCCCTTGCGAAGTCCCTGGATGCCCACGTTGCAAGATAAACCTATTGAAGTTGCTTGACCATATATTTTACAGTACTTTAGATCGGATCAGCATTTTATAGGAGCGCTCGCTTTTGGTATTTTTTTTTCTTTGCGGCTTCGAAGGCAGCGACCAATGGAAAGTTTTGTACGAATGCACATGAGACGCGAAACTCAAGTTTTGTATTCAGTAAATGACGTCGCATTTGAAAGAGTAGACAGGAATAAGCGAGCTCAATTTCATTTTTTCTCTACTCTTCCTAAGCGCCACACATGGGCCACGTCGGGCCTAACTGGCGACTCCGCTTGCGACGCCAGTTTCGTAATCTCCGCACCAGACGGCAAGCGCCTTACCCAATCGAGTGCTTTGGCAGTCAGTAAATAGACGCTTCCGTCTTCCCTAAACACCTAAAGCGCTAATCGAGCGCGGAAACCGCTATAAAATCTGACATCATCCAGCGACTATAGTCCAGGGTATATACCAGGCACGGGGAACTGCTATTCGCCTGGCGGAGCTATTTGCCTGCAGTAAAACCTCTAGGCTGTGGGCCCTCGCGACGTCGAAGGAAAAAGCCGCGCGCCGCCAAAGTTGTTCCGCACTGGCACGTCGTCCGTGCCTGGAGATCGTCCGATTGCTGAGCGCGGTTAAAGAAAACAGAACGGAAGGGAAAAAAGGCAAGAAAAGAGAAAAACCGTGATGCGACCCCCCCCCCCCCCCCCCCTCGCTGGCGCGCGCCAGACGTGGCAGGGCACGCGCGGGCGGTTTCCCTATTAGCGGCGCTTATCTGCGCTTTTTTGGCTCTGACTGCTGCCGCGCGCGGCGGACCCTTCCGAATTCGCCGCCCGCCGCTGGCACCCCACGTCGTGGCGCTTCCCCCCCCCCCCCCCCCCTCGGGCACATCGTCCGGCACATCGCGCGGCGGCGGCCGCCGCGTCTGTTGTCAAATTAATCGGGGGGTAATCACGTTACCGCACGGTGCGTGACGACGCCTCGCTCACGCGGCTGCGGCAGCACGAAGCGGGCGGCCGGGCTGCTATGACGCCGACGCGGTGGATGCCTGACAGCGCAGCGGCGGGCATGAATAAAGAATGGCGTCTCCCGCCCCTCATCTCTCACTCGTCGTCGTGTCTTTCTCTTGGTTTTTCTTCTTGCCCACTGGCGCCGGTGCACCGCAAACAAACAAAACGAAAAAGCAGTGTGCGCGACTAACCAAGAAACAGCCTGCATATACGCGGGTGCGTGCGTGCGTGTGTGTGCGTGCGTGCGTGCGTGTGAACGCTTCAGAGAGAGAAAGTGAGTGTGCTGCCTGCCTGCGCGTGTACGTCTGCGCACTGGGCTTCGCCACTAGTCATCGTTTTTATTATTGCGGCGAACCCCTCTCGCTGGTCGGGCGCCACCACCACGCTCTGCTTGCGCTGCCGATTTCGAGGCTCCCGCGCGACTGAAGGGCGAAAACAGTGCGCGCGGATGCGAGAGCGCCGGCGCGCGTTCTCGGCCACGGTGTGTGTGTAGTAGCAGTGCGCTCTTTCCGCTTGCGTTCGCGTGTGTGCGGCGGGTTCTGCTGCGGTCGATGCTGTTCCACCGCTGCAGGCGCTTCGAGTGAAGCGCCCCAAGGTGTGCTCGGAGCCGGACACGCGCTGCTGCAACTCGTCGGTCACGCAGCTCGCGCGCCTGTACACACTTGAGCGCGTCCGTGCGAGCGGCGGGTCGGACGAACTGCCTTGAGCGGGCGCCTCACATCGCAGTGTCGGGTGCGGTGCGCGGGAGAAAGTAGTGCAACAAAAAAAAATCAGAAAAACAAAACAAAAGAGAGAGAGACTCTGAAAAGAAAAAAAGAAAACGAGACACTTTCTCGCTCGCTTACAGTTATCTTTTCTCTCTCCTGTATTTTCTACCATATGCGGGTTGCACTCTTGTACTTACCTGCCTTTCACTTTTCCGTTTCCCTTTTTTCTTTTCATTTCTTTTTAAACAGTTTGTTTCTTTGCCTGCTCGTTTTCTGGCCTCGGAATGCACTGCGCTATAAAGAGGGTTTATGCAATTCGGGGCGCCATGTAAGAGCGCTTACAGGTAAGAGCGCGCGAGCACGTTTCTGCAAGATTTGCGGTCCGACTGGCCAGCAAGATTTGCGAGCTCGCCGCGCGATCTGCCGGCCACTGCTTCCAGAGAGGTATGGGCGAGAAAATTAAAAAAAAAAACGAAATTTTACCAGAGCCATTTATCACAGAGCGAAGAGCGCCCGCAGCGTGCGCTATTTCGAAACCGTACGTTTCGTAGGAGCCGGCAAACCACCACCGAAACCGCATTTCTCACGTTTTTATTCTTTTGTTTTGTTTCGTCGTTCCATTTTTTTTTTTTGGTCATTGGTTAGGGTGGTAGGAAGGGTAAAGAGGGAGCGGTTTCTTGCTTCGTCAATTGCGCGGTTTGTGGTGACTGCACCGTGATCAATAATGAACGCGGCTCCTTTCGCCCGTAACTCAAGCTGATGCCGAAGAGAACTATTAAGTTAGCATAGTACAGTCCACTTGCGGCTTCAAAGGATGGGCCACCCTTCACGTGAGTTGAGACTTGCTGCGCGGGAAGAGACGTAAAATCCAGAGAGAGGGGGTGACGCCATCTTGAAATCCGTGCACTACTCCCCTTTGCGTCATATGCTTTGGCGGCATTTGGCTGAATTGAGTTAATAGGTAAGTAAGAGTTGCGTTGCATTACAAATTGAACTTGGGCTCAACCTCGCAAGCTTCATGAACTTATTTTCGTGTAGAAAAGCAACGCAAGTACGCAAAACTGCCACTGTAACCGCGACGTCATGATGACATCATACGCGCTGAGGCAACGGTGAATAGAGAAAGAAGTTTTCTCTTTAGTTTCTCCTTTGAACTGAATTCTGAGGTTTTGCGTGCCAAATCCACGATTTGAATATGATGCGCGCCGTAGTGGGGGACTCCGGATCAATTTCGATCACCAGTGGATTTTTAACGTGCCTCTAATGCACGGGACCACAGGCGTTCTTGCGTTTCGCCCCACATCGAAATCCGGCCGCCCCGGCCGGGATTTCATCCCGCGACCTTGTGCTTAGCAGCGCAGCATCCGTAGCCGCTAAGCCACCGCGGCGGGTCACTTTCTCCTTCATTAAAGAAGCGTTTACCACAACTACAAATAAAGACGGTGCTTTGCGAGAGTGGTTATCATCTAGTTTCATTGATTGTTTCTGCTTAGCGGACCATTAAGGCAACAAACACGTGTTGCGGAGCTCGTAAGGTGTGTGACATGTGCTCGGAGAATTGTACCTTCTGCGCATGTATTTCGGAGACAATTCGTGCACAATGCGCTCATTCAGCGCAGAGGGTGCGCCATACAGGAGACCCTTATTGCAGCCCAGCTGTCAACCTAGTGGTTATTCTTAGCGTTCCTCTAGCAAAAGCGACGTGCCGTCGCTGTCTTGTTGACGGTCATGATAGGGGCGTATCAGTATGCAACGCCTCCTGGATAGCAGGCGTGCACTCTGCTTTATGACTTCATGCTACTTGGACCGAAATTTCCATTGCCAAGCCCGGGGTGACGAAAGCGGTGTCGTCATAATCACCGCGGCTTGCTCGGAAGCATCCCCATAAAGTTCTGTGGCAGTCGGGTGAGGTATAATGGCGTCATGGATCGAAATGCACCGGCCTTGTGCTATCTATGAGATGTTGACTAAGCCGCGATTCTCACGCTGTTGTGGTCATCATGTCCTAGGAGTGACGTCGTCACGACATCGTGTTTATGCCGTCGTCAAGTCGTCATCATCATGTTGCTGTCGGATGCAGTTAAGGGAGTCTGTGAAGGATCGTATAGGAGTTTTCAACAAATCTTGGAGTGTTGGAGCAGCAGTAATCTTAAGGCCACACAGCCAAGCCTTAGCTTGTGTAGTTGTGCTATAGCGCGACGAGGCACGACTAGACCGCGGACGCAGGGCGGAAACGTTCCATTTGCGACGCGCTGGTCTAGCTGCTGCTTGAGTAGGTGGCAACGAATCAGCACACGAGCGTCGTAAAGCTTTGCACGACATTTCAAGGCAGGCACTGTCGTTATGAGCGCAAGTTGAAGCCAGCCGATCATACTGCAGAACGACTGTGTCTGCCCTGAAATTTTGTGCAAGCTTGGTGATGCTCGTCTGCTGATTCGTTGCCACCTACTCAAGCAGCATCTAGACCAGCAATTCGCAAATGGAACCTTTCTGCCCCGTGTTCGCGGTCTAGTCTTGCCTCGACGCGCTAGAACACAACTACTCGATCAAGCTAGGGGTGGCTGTGTGCACACGTGTGAACGTTTATACAGACAAGGACCTGTGGTCAGTACATCGCGTATGTCTTGCGGTTGCTATGAGACACTTCAGCACCTGATATTGGAGTGCCCCGCTTTCAGCGCGCAGCGCATATCGCTAGTCAGGGACTATCATCTCCCTGGACGGCGGTGTACGACCCTCGAGGAATGATTGTACCCAGTGGTTGTACGTCTTGACGCGATCAGACTCATCGCGCTCTACTTACTTTTCTAAAAGTAACTAACTTCCATTCACGCTTGTAGCCTGTTTCTGTTTTCGGGTGACGGTACCTCAGAAAAAATATATTTCGACATTCCTTAGTATAGCGTGACCTGCAGTGAATGACCTGTGTGTTACCTGTACTGTGTGTTGGGCTTAATTCTTTGAGATTTGTCATGTTGCTCTTTCTTTCCTCTTTCCTCCCCTTCTTCCTATCTTCCATTTCTATATTTCTATCCCCTCCCTTATGAAGACCAGGCGGGCGTGGTGCTCCTTCCGGTGGCAGTTGCCAGCCTGCTCCTCGCATTGCCTTTCCTGTCTAGTGTATATATGTTTTCAAAATAATAATAATAATAAAACAGAAGCACGCAAGGTGGTTAAGTGCGCTTTACAAATTGCGAAATATGGGCGTTCAACTGAAAAACAAACTCAAACAAATGAAAGTATGTATAAGCAACCATGATTGGAGACTCGAAACAGGTGTGGTTTCTGTGCGAAACTGCACCTTCCCGAAATATCTAATCACACATTCGAAAATTACTCGAGAAAATTTATTCTATGCGTCTAAACAGCACGTATAGGCGCGTTTTTTATAATCTATTTGTATTATCGTGTGTTGAATCGTTATAACAAGTTAGGCCTTAAGAAAGCCGGCATTTATAAGAAACGTACGTAACATGTCACGGAGGGATAACAGGTAGGGATACGGAGATAAGATTTCGAATGGGGAAAGTCAAGTTTGTGAAAGTGACAACCGCTCATTTTTTCAAGAATATGATGCAACCATATTTGGAGCAAATAATTTTTAAAGATCGAAATTAATGACACGCTCGTCTCGCCGCAGCTTTAATTGGCGTCATGGGCGAATTAAGGAGATAATGTATTCAATGGAGAAAGCCTTAACTTTACAGACATGAATTGCAAAGGTTTCAAGAACACGACACGATACCTATAATGATGTAAGTATAAGTTAGAGTAATTCAGGGCCGGGTAAAGAATGAGGCTTGCACAGAAGCTGCGAGAGAGTCGACTCCGGGTCGAGCCAGAGAGCTCCGAAAGGGCCTCAGTGAAGACGACCTAAGCCCGTGCAGAAGCAGAGAAAGCAGTGATGCGAGCGCAAACAGCTTCAAGGTAAAACGGCTTATCGTTGAAAATGACTCAAGGCTGCGAATAGTCGGGGTCTGCCGTTCTCGCTGTTTTTCCGTCCTATTAAGCCCGCAGCGTTTAAAGGAGGAGCTTATAGGAACTGTTAGCTTTTGGTGGCTTCTCTAGCAAAACGAAGGAGTTAAGCTCATGTTATTAGCGCATGGATGTACGTACAGCACTGCGGTTGCGAGTGTACGGCGCTCTTCTGTCATCTCTGATTTCTTCTGTCGGTAATAACCTTGCGCCACGCACCCTTCTTAAGCCACGAGTGTCTCACTTTCTTTTTTTTATGTTATCGTATTTGGACACAAACGTTTGTTCAAGATCGTGTATTTCGAAGCTTAACGACAGAACGTGAGGCAGAAGCTGCATATATAGAACTGGCCCCATGTATACAGCTGTCTAAGCCAGTGGTATTCGAGGAGCTTCGATTAGCTCTGATCAAGGTTTGCGATAAGGCGAAAGTCGCATCTGTGCATCCATTCTGACAACAAGGTAGTATTCTCTCATTGGGTCGAAGGCTATAGCCACATAGAACATATGACCTCGTGTCCGGTTTCGTGTGCGTCCGAAGGGGGCCGAGGTTATTAACAGGTGCGGAATGCAAAAAACGCTCGTGCAGTTAGACTTACATGCACGTTAACGAACGTCAAAATTAATCCTCAGTCCGCCACTACGGCGTGCGTCACAATGAGATCAAGGCGTTGGCATGAAAAAGCCCAGAATCTGACCTAGGCCGAGGGCGAAGTTGATCCGGGTTTCGGCGACTCTTCGTCAATTTCCCGAACATAATCGTCAATAGCAGCAGCTTGCAATGACGAGAAGCTCAAATCAAAATAGAGGTCTGTCTATGGATTGATCCGATGAACGAATATTTACAAGTGTATACGAGAGTATTGCGTGTTTGGGCTCTATGTGGCTGTATCTTTGACGCCAGCAATCTACGGCTATACTTCGAATGCAGTTGACCTGTGATTTTATTTCCGCTTTGATTATTTATGCATTTTTGAGACTTTTATTTCGCGTAGCTATTTGCCATCCCACGAGAATTGGGTGACGCGCGCTGCCTCAGCGCTTGCTTGCACGGTTCTTTTTGCAATTTAGTCGACCACACTTTCCTGGCAGGCTTCTCAAATAACGCTGTGTGCACTGAAAACTGTGTGTCTTTTCTTTTTTTATGTCATTAATGGAAACGGCACACCGATCTTATGTGTTCGCTTGACCAATGACTTCTTACCTGCCATTGCGCACAGCCCTATCTTGTTGATCGTTGACATTTGCTTCATGCGGAGACGTTTTCTATTATATTTTTCCTGGTATAGTGACAAGCTTGAAATAAATACGTACAGACTCCATTCTCGGGCTGGACGTTCAATTTTGATCCGTGCTTTGCCTTGTCGGGACATAAACTACAAGGCTCTGATTTCCCGCAGCCTTTAGGAGCCTGCACGTTCAACATGCGCTCCACATACACGCACGGTCAAAGCCTTGACCCGTGACTTTCCCGCTGTCGCGCGGTCTCGCTCGAATTCCTTTACATCCGTGACCAGCGGTTCAAGGGCGGGCGTTTTTCAGTGCACAGGCTGGAATCGCCTCACTTGCGGCACCCTACACTTAGTGCGACGACAGGATAATGCGTGCTGTAATAGACACATCAAAATGTAGTAGTATCCCACCGTTCTCGTGAATGAACGACCTAAGCTGACGCATGCTCTCGAGGACGCTTTTGCCTCGAGGGCGTCGCCATGACAGTCCCTTGCGAGCGCCTGTCAATGCAAAATATACCGAGCCGCCATCTGCTATATAGATAAAAATCATTGCATTTTCGTGGAAATGGTGGCGCCTCCTGTTAGGCCTAGAAGCGTCAAAACAGACTGCTTATCTGAGTAACAACGACAAAACACTAATACATAAGTTTCTTTTTTTTTTCGAAGTTTGGTAAGCCCAAGCGAAACCTGCTTTCTTTTGTCATTTATGCTGTTGCGACGAACAGTAGCAAGACCGCGAATTCAAATCCAAACGCATGGAAGCAGGTGGCACATGGGCGCCGCCATGTTCTTGCACTGTGTATCGCGGTATACTCACGCCACGCAAATCCTGCAGCACTGAGTTGAGTGTATTGCGCGTGCACCACCTGTTCCTTGCGAGAACCAAGTGGGCTCAGGAACGTTGCAGCCGCAACCTCCACAGGGACCACCTTCTTCATTCTATACTATGAGCCTATGTTCCTACTCTGAGGAGCCTATATTCCTACTCTTAGCCATTCCTACTCTGAGCTCCGAGGCTGGATGCCTCGGAGCCCCTGAATAAATGGAGATGGTCTAACTGGGGTCGCCGTTTAAACCCACAGCCATCCCGATAGATGTTGATCTTCTAATTGAAAAAAAAAAGGGAATCACAATATTAAAACCAACTCGGCTGTTACAGTTAAATCGAAAAATGTGCTTCTTCATCAACGCTATACAGCTGTAAAATTTGTGACACGGGCCGGTGCACAGGCAGCTAGAATGGGTGAGCGCTTACGAGTTCATAGTGAGTCCTGAAGACGTGTCGCGGTCCCAGTGGTTTTCCTGAAAGGCAAGGCGGTACTGCGGTCAGCAAGTGCAGCAAACGCTTTACAGTGACATCTCGGGGAGAGTGCGAATGACGTCTCGGAAGAACCGAAGGGAGTTGTGCGCTTTCCAGAGATATTCGTGATATTAGCTAGGCCACATATTACGTGCAAAAATGCTTAGTTGTCTAACTGCCGTGTTCTCCCAACTGGTTCATGCTGAAAAAAACTTGAATGAAACCAGGTCAATACCTCCATAAACAGCAATTCTCATCACACCTAATCCAGTATCAGCATTTTTTCAACATTTTTAAAACGATAACAGTTGCTCTCTACGACACGCAGGATACTCAGAAATCATTCTTATTTTTATTTATTTATTTATTTATTTATTTATTTATTTATTTATTTATTTATTTATTCATTCATTCAGAGTCGATGCAGCAGCCAGTGATAAAACCAACTCGACATTATCCTGCGGAATTCCCTGTTGCAGCCCAATCTAATAGTAGAAAAAGCGATGACGGGGACAAGTGCCGTTGTCGGATCGTTCACTCCGGACAGAAGCTTCCCTAGTTTCCCCGTTGGTCCTCAGATTATTCAAGCTGGAGCGGTATTCTCGAGCGATCGCATTTGGCGATATTGCTTTCAGCGGACGCTGAGTGGCTATGTCAACGAGCGCAACTCCTGTGGCTCCGGTGAGGCGTCACGCCAGGCACCACATGACTCATATGTGAAAGTGTCGCCGGAAGCGACCCACATGATAATGCGACCTCGGAACTTCGCGAATAAGGGGGATATAATTAGGGTATATACCAAGACCTCGTAATCACTACTGAAGCGCGTCTATAATTGCATTACAACTTGGACAAAAATTCACACGACCTCTTTAATTCTGCATGAAGCTCTCTAAAACGACAGACCGTCAGTGACACAAGTAAGCGTCCGTACCGTTTGTTTAGGTGTCCTATAATGAAACTGACTGACTGACTGATTGATCGATTGATTGATTGATTAATTGATTGATTGAATTATTGATTCATTACCTGGATCCATTCGCTCATGCTCATCCCAAATTTTTGCAACCGCTATCCCAGATGCATAATCATGGGTATGGGTATGGGTATTATCAGGCATGGGTATGCCTGGCAGCATTTGTATAACTTGTATAACTTGTGTATTCTTTCACCAGTGCGATTTTGTAAAAGTGTTCACTTGCATTTTTGGGTATTTTCCTTTTCATCTGTGCTCTTTAATAGTGTTAACTTGTGTTTACCGCTGTATACTCCAATGCATTTTCTGTACATTTTCTTAACCCACTCCTGCTATAGCGCAAATTGCGCTGCAGTATGTATAAATAAAATAAATAAATAAATAAACTCCTTAACTGAATGATGATTATGATGATGATGATGATGATGATGATGATGATGATGATGATGATGACGACGACGACGACGACGACGATGACGATGATGGGTAACGTGGAACATGTCAGTATTGAGCAGTGAGCAAACGTGAGGCGGTCACTTGAAAAAAATCCCCGGCGAATACGATACTTCCTAATGAGAAATTCGAGCGCAGCTCTGCACGTGTTTTCGTTTCGCGGTATATTGACTGGCGCAGACAATCTGTCTCGTGCGGCACGTAGCAAACGGAGCGAAGTGGGGCGCGACTTCCTCGCTAATCGGCATATCACGAGACGCAGGGCATGATGGGTGACGCGTGGGCGTGATTCACAGCAACCGCCGCAGACAAACCTCCGCTCATGCAGCGCTTTGTTTCCATACAGACGACGCGTGCTACTCTGGCAACATCTCGTAGCCGTCGTCGCCGCAAAGCCGTACGCTTTTCTTCTCGCGCTTTCGCCATACCCTGCTCCTCTGCTTTCAGCCTCATGGTTTCGCTACACCACCCGCCGTGGTTGCTCAGTGGCTATGGTGTTGGGCTGCTGAGCACGAGGTCGCGGGATCGAATCCCGGCCACGGCGGCCGCATTTCGATGGGGGCGAAATGCGAAAACACCCGTGTACTTAGATTTAGGTGCACGTTAAAGAACCCCAGGTGGTCGAAATTTCCGGAGACCTCCACTACAATTTTTTTTTTCGCTACACCCTCCTCTCCCGCTTTCCTCCTCGCGCTCCCTTGGCTATCGCCGTCTTTCACCTCCCGCTGCGCTCCGCGTTCGCTTTCATCCTTCGCTGTGCTCGTTCACTCGGTTACGGTGACGACGCCGACGCTCGCCGCAGGAACGCGTGCCTAGGACGTGCGCTGTATAAAATGCAAGAAAAGGCAGAATAATAATGTATTATATTCCCCCTTTTCGCGAAGCAGTCTGATCTAGAGAAACGAGAAAGCGCTTTCCGCAGCGCGCTGCACATTGCCTCAGCCAAAGCGTACGAATACGAAAACCTCACCTCTTCTGCCCTGCTTCTGTGCAACCAATTGTCGGAAATGCAACTGGGTCTTCGCTAACTCACTGTGCTCCATTCCTGCTGTGAAAGGTGGAGCGATGGAGTGAACACACGTGCAATAGTTGACTGCAAAAAATTGCGACTGGCATAACAAGGAATTGAATGCATCTGTGTGTCCAAGTTCGCGGACCGCTGCTACATAAGAACTGCCTCTGTGGGCGGCTCTACTTGATGCAAGGCTTCCCTCGAGAATAAAAAAAAAATCACTCATCCGCCAGCGTCGCAGCACTAATCTCCAAGGAAACGACTTCCACCCCGAAATGTTTGCACGAGTGAGCACCACTCGTTATACGGTGACAAAGGGAGCAGCGCCACTTCGTGGCATATAGCAAGTTTCTCCCACGTTATCTACACATGCATACCTACCCCCCCCCCCCCAATTCGCACGCAATTTTACGCCCACTCTATCAGCAACGTATCGAGAATAAGCGAACGAGCGCATACTTGAATCAATGCGCCGAAGCATGGGTAACGGTGGCTACACCGACAGCGCACTAATGTTCGAAGCTGAGCGTTTGTAATGGTCCACACAGTAAGCGAATATCTAGCGATAATACGTATTTGCTTCATTCTATTACAATGTACAGGACATCTACGTGAAGCTGTGGGTAGCTTCGCGTGTCGTCCGCCCAAGCACAGTCTACGATATCCGCCGAAACAGAGGTTTGCAGAGCCACACCGGCGCCGTGTAGTACATCCACTGTAAACGCAGAGGCAACGGAGGCAGCTGAAGCAAGCAATGGACGCGTCACCACGTGATGAAACATGACAGCTCCCACGGGATTGCGGGGAAAGGGCCAGTATACTGCATTACTCAAAGTTTGGAGTAATAGACTGCAGGACACAGCCCTCCAGTATTCGCAAGATGTCACAAGTATCTGTACTTCACAAGATAGTCACTCTAAACAAAAAGAAAAAGAAAATTGTGCAGAACCATCGCCCATGATTGTCAATGTAAGCGAAAGGTCGAGCGCTTCTAGGAAGCTACTCACTTTATTAAAGTAACGATGCTCTAGAAGGCGTGTACATTTATTGCAGTGAGGATAACTAGGTGGTCTTTGTCTCATTGCTTAGTTTTATAACGAACAGAGCCGTTAAGAATCTGTAGACGCAGTATAGGTAGCTACACATACAAGACGGCCCGTCATATGTGCGCTGTCTCCATGCGACGCGAGCATCGGGCCTGAAGGCGACTGCCATCCTCCACTCCCGCTGCCAAAGCTCTCTCCCGCATCCGCTGCACGGAGTTGAGAATGGCCAGCTGCAGTGCAGGATTGCCACCCACTTACGACTATGAAGGCAACCTCCCGGCGCTGTTAAGAATGGCCAGCTGCAGTGCAAGATTGCCACCCGCTTACGACTATGACGTCAACATACCGGGAGCTTCGCCGCCAACTTCTAGCCACAGCGTGACTAAATGAATGGGTTCGGCGGGATGAGTTCGGCGGGCCAACTATTGTTCCCAAACTCCCCAACGCGCTACCCAGAACGGCTCCGAGTGCTACGGGGTCCCTCTGGCGTCGGCTCCGGACATTGGAACGTGTGTGCCTTTGTGTGCGTAGGCCGTCCTGCGGGAGGCGGCTAGTTTGCGCCGACGAAACGAACGTTCGCCGCCTTGTATGGCCGGAGGACCGAGTGTTTAAAAACTGCTGTTGTGCGGATGCTCGACAGACGTCTCTCGAGCAGTCAGGTTGGACTGACACTCTCTCTCAAGCAGTCATGTTAGACTGATGTACTTTCTCAAACAGTCATGTTAGACCGATATAAATACAGTAAAAGCTCGTTAATTCGAACCGCAAGGGGAAGCCGCTTCAGTTCGAACTAACGAAAGTGAAGGAGGGCAACAGTACACTGCGATTTGGAAGCAGTAGGGCATGTCAGAAAGTGATGGCGTGTGCCGCGGGCACACGCCCTCTTCAAGTCGAAGCTCTGGGTCCGACTGTGCCACACCACCGATGTCCACCGAAACGAACGTTAGCCGAGGCTTAACAACATCACAATGAATCGCGACGGCCGATACCTCCTAAGCTGAAAAAAGAGGTGCACAACCGATGAAGACTGCCGAGACAAAGATGCTGAACATGTGAAGGTGGCGAAGGCCCTCATTTGTTGGTTCTTGATTGCAAGCGCAGCTGCGACGTACTTGATTCGCTGTGTTTTGGAGCTTGCCGTGCCATCTCCACACAACATTAGCAGCTGTACAAGATTTGTACAGCCTCCGAGATTCGCAGCGGGCAAGAAGTCTCGGTGGTTACGTAGAGCGGAGAGGCGGCAGCCGCCGCTGCCTTCTGGCTGACCCCGCGCCGGTTAGATTTTTTTTTTCCGATTTTGCCTTCTCTCGCCGTTCTCTCCGTTTCGGAGGCAATACAGCCTTGTGTGTAGGCAGTAGGCGCGCTTCTCTGGCCGTGTGTCAGGCGAGCGTAGTTCGAATTATCCGTGAGGGAACCTTCTCGCGTTCGAATTAACGGACTTTTTTATACATAGACTTCTGCGGAGCTTGGCGGGACCAAATCGTACAGTTCGAATTATCCATAAATTCGAATTATTGAAGTTCGAATTAACGAGCTTTCACTGTATTGCAAATAAAGCCATATTCCTCGTTCTCGATGAGAAGCAGTCCTTCCCTTCATCAACGTCCTCAGCGTGGATAAGTTACCTTCTAACTCATGCCGGACTCCAATCTTGACAACGGATCACGAGCGACGGGATTGAGCCCCCAATCCTGACAACGGGAAGACGGCGGTGTGAGGAGAGCGCTCTCCTCCCCGAGAGCTCCACCGCAGCATCTTAACCTTCGGACACACTTTCCCGATAACACGTGCCTATCGAAGAGCTGTTTGTTAACAGGTGGCGTTCGGCGATGAACTCGGTTCTTCGAAAGCACGTGCCCTTTGCATCAGCGCCTTTGCATCTGCGGTGATAGCTCGACTACCACGAAAACGGGTGATAGAGCCTTATAGAACGCCCTAAATTTCACTTTAAAAAGATTCCCGCGTATTGTGTTCCGCTTCCGACCCCACAGTACGCGATGCGTTGGATAGTTGCAACGGCTTCTTTTAGATTCGTTCCGCTTGTCTGCGTGAGCGAAAGCAAAGGGTCTATTTAAGTATGGCATAGGCTAGGCATAGGCATAGTATGGTATGGTGTTGCCGGAAATTGCGCAAAATGTTGAATTTCGCACAGCGGGAACTAAACGCCCGTGTAACGCCCATCTGCGTCATCATCGTACATCCTATGAACCATATAGCATGTGCTCTGATAAGAGCAGGATAAAAGTTCCATGCATAGTTCTGCAACTTTAACGACTTTCATATCGTTGCTTGCAGCAGAAAGCACGAGAAAGTGCGAGAGAGCAAAAACAAATACGCGGATAGTAATCATCAAAAGCAGTCTGCTATAAGATATGCTATACGCATATCCTTTAACGAGCGTGCGGTGGAATATATTGTTTTCTATGTACGCCAAAATGTGCCTTTGCAGCGTTTTTTTTTCTTTATTTTTCTGTTTTCCTTTTTTTTATTCTAGCGACTTGCGTTCCTTTCATAACACACCCTGAAGGTCTCGAGTTTTTATCTAGGCAGTGAATAGGGCATGCCCTGCTTTGTTACGCTGCCATAAGTTTCCCAATAGATAGAGAAGCTGCCTTCTTTGATTTGTGCCGCCTGATTACGTTGTTCGCTTTCTCCAAAAACTTATATGCTGCACACGCCACCGTGAAGTTTTTGTCTGAAACACCGTCGACGACACAAAGCGATTTTCCTCTTGCCTATAGCGCCGACTAGAGTAATCACGACTATGTCTTCCACCGCCGGGCACAGTACGCGGACTTGCGGCTGCTGCGGCTTCGTTCATCAACGTCGTTGGGGGAGCGTGCGAATAGCGTTGAAGTGGAGATAACAGACGGACGGGCCGCAACTCCGGAGGGGGGGGGGGGTGGAGGCTGTGCGATTGCACCTCCCTCTATCGGTTTCTGTGGCCGCAGCCGTTGGCGTATTTCTCATTGTCTTCCGGTTAAACCTTTTATTTGCCTCTATCGCTCTTTTGTCTTCCTCGGCGAGCCCGGCCAAGACCGGTCGGCCGGGCGCCTGCTTGTTATCACCCTACGCGGCGGCGCATTCCTTTCTTCCTGCTGCCGGGCCCCATCGCGCCTCGCGTGGGGGGCGATATTTGTCGGACGTCTCGCCGTTCCGTCCGGCCATCGCAACACGAGTGGACACCGTCCGAACAAATTGCGCCGGCACGCCACCTCCTTTGTTCTCGGCGCTGCTGTAGCTCGCGCGTCGTTTCCGTTTATCTCTGACGGTAGCCCGTGTGCGGGTGTAGGAGCGCGTAGTGGGCAAAAAAAAAAGAGGAATGGTGGGAGCGGGAGAAGGCGGAGAGGAGGGAAGCGCTCTCGAGAAAGATATCGCCGTTAAAACGGGAAACAACGGCAGCCCTGGCTTGCGGGACGCGTGGAACCGTGCGGTGTGGCCCGCAGCTCACCCTCCCGTTTCCACCTCTTGCGTCTCTTGCGTTGGTTGGCGTAATTTCCACCCTTCAAATGCATGACTGCTTGCAGCTGTTCGTCCATGTATTGTTTCTTCATTTCCCACTGTGGTAAACGAGATTTTTTTTTTGTCATGCGCATGCTCGCGCCGCTATTCAGGTTCGCTTTCTTCGTACGTATTCTCTATACGACTGTCCTTTGTACGTATGCATTTCTGTATGTATGTAGGCATGTATGTATGCATGCATTACGTATATGGTGTGTGTGTGTGCGTGTGTGTGCGTGCGTGTGTGTGTGTGTGTGTGTGCGTGCGTGCGTGTGTGTGCGTGCGTGCGTGTGTGTGTGTGTGCGTGCGTGCGTGCGTGTGTGTGTGTGTGTGCGTGCGTGCGTGCGTGTGTGTGCGTGCGTGCGTGTGTGTGTGTGTGTGCGTGCGTGCGTGCGTGCGTGTGTGTGTGTGTGTGCGTGCGTGTGTGTGTGTGTGCGTGCGTGTGTGCGTGCGTGCGTGCGTGCGTGCGTGTGTGTGTGTGAGTGTGTGTGCGTGCGTGCGTGCGTGTGTGCGTGCGTGTGTGTGTGTGTGTGTGTGTGTGTGTGTCATACATGAACATCTCTGCGCTGAAACTCTCCGAAGCTCGAAATACGACAATTTCTGTATCACACATTCTTTTATCTACTGAGTCATCTCGTTGTTGAGGGCCGGATAGCTTTGTCAAGCGTCCGTGCCTCGCTATCTCTGTCATGCTCTCGCAAATTTCCGGCTAAATGCAAACCTGCGTACCGAAACGAAACAAATAAAAAAGGAGCGTTTTCCAGTTGTCGCGCTTTTTCGAAGCCTTTAAGTTTCTCATTTTATCTGCTTTAGTAAGCAACACTCGAAGTTTACTGCAGCGGTACTGCGTCAGCGGCGACTTCTGCTGCTGGTCTCAAGGTCGCTGTTTTCACTCCTAGCGTATTCCGTGTGGAAGAAGTTCGACGGACGTCACGGTGACGCACCATTCCTGCGCACCCTGAATTATGTCTGCTTCCGCTCTCTTCTTCGTTTGCTTGCACTTATAATACATTTATGCATGTTGTTGCACGCGTCGAATTTCGGTTTGCATCCGCAAGAGCGAAAGTGGACCGCCAAGTTCAACAGGAACAAGTGTCCCTGATTCATGACCCGGCGCGTGCCATACCGTAGTGCGGTGGTGGCGAACATGCCAGCTGATGTTCTGCTATCTTGTACGCATTCGGAAACCCGACGTTTGGTTTCGCCTCACTCGATTGTCCAGGCTATGCCGATATCGCGGCCAAGGCAAATCTAGGCCAACCGCGTGAAGCGAAACCGAACGCCAACTTTTCGAAAGCGTACAAAAGAGCAGCCCAGGGCCGCTATTTCGTACGCGTTCGAAAAGCTGGTCCCCTCTTTTTTCTCTCTCCGTCCCCCCTCCTCCTTTTGTTTAGGCAAATTGTCTTTTCCCTTTGTATATGACGACACCGCTTAAAAATAAAAATCATATAGAAACTATTAACGCCTGTCCGTGTTCGTTCTTTCGTTTCTATATTTCTTTTCTTCCTTCGCACTTGAAATCTACTGGTGGTGAAATCCCACTAACCGGCTCTCAAACCACCTTGTTTATTTTCGACAACGAAACCCTGCAGGCGCCCATTCAACAGTGCTGAACAGCCCGGCAGCTTGAAGATTCAGACATGCGTGCTCGACCACACTGGCGTCTTAGAGACGGAAAAAAAGAAAACATTTCGTGTTCGCGAGACGCTCTCGCGAGACTCGACCTTTCCAGCAATGTTGCGTGACGCACGCGAAGACAGAAACAGCCGCAAGGAGCGCGCGGGTCAAGGTAGCAAAGCGGTATTGATGGAGGTGAGGCTCCGACGTAGCATCCAAGAAAAAAATAGAAATTAAAGCGGGTAGTTGAGTCGCGCACGCAAACACCGCGTATCGGAAGCGGTGCGAAGCAAGCCTTATACAGGAAATAGGCGCGAACACTCCCGCAGTTTATAGAGTTCCAAGTATATTGCGTGCGGGCCGAGCTTCCGCACCGGAATAAAAATGCGGCTTTATACAGCCCGCATTAGCGCACGCTGTCAATGGCGGGATTTATTACGTGTATAGTGCGCAGAAGGCCCTCGTGCTCTATTTTTGACAGCGTGCAAATGTTCTAGCTATATGCTATCTCTCGCACTGAAGCCGGATTGCCGACGATCTAGATTACGCCTCATGTGTGTGTGCAAACGGTTTGAAGGATGGAACTCTTTTCGTCCGGCAGGTTGAAAGTGTGCATATATATTGCAGCGAAGCTGTATACCTCTACCGCCCGAGGAAATTTTTTGTGTCGTTGTAAGCAAAAAACTCCCCATACGTGGGCCGATTCCGGAGATAGGGCAATGCCGGTCCGACCCGCGGCGGAGGTGAAGCAAGCATTAAGCATTCACCTTACTTGGGCCGATCCCGAAAGATAGTGCAACGCCGGGCCGACCCGCGGTGGTGGTGCAGTTCGCCATTAAGGAGGTGCCCACACACACAGCTTCGCTGGTCATCCTTCTTCACAGAGTGGAAGGGCACTGAGATTTTTTTCTTTTCTAAGACTACATGCCCGGTGGTGCACGTCAAGGTGACACCCCAAAATCAGAATAATTTTTTTTAAATGATGACGTCGAAAACGTGTCGCGTACACCTCAAGACGTTTTGATTGAACTTGGGCTACAATATGTATATCTGCCGGGTGTCTTAACAAAGGGAAGACAAAGAGGGAGACGGCTTTATTAGCGGTCAGGGGGATGAAGGCCCTAATGATGTTCTAAGAATTTAGAGATAGAAGCCTATGAGCAAAACGAGAACAAGGTAAAAACGGGAGCCAATGTTTTTACGAGTGGACATGTGTTTTTGAAGGCGACATATGCTTTCCTCGGGAAGTACATATAGGTGGGGTTATTCTAAAGGGGATAGGAGACGGCAAGTGAGCGAGGCAACGACCGAGGGTGTGTGAGTGGCGAACGTGTAGAATTAGTAAGAAAGGTGTGCTATTCAACGTCCGTGGAGGAATGTGAGGTAGCGCCGTGTGTCAGCCGGTTGACGTGGCACTGTAGGTTCATTTCTTCGTGGAAGGGGCCCGCACGACCAGGGGGGGTAAGGATGCTTCGCACGCACTCGCTCACTCTCTACTGTGGACGGTAAAGCCACATCAAAATGCTCCAACTGTCTCAACGCGCTCGCTTGTCCGCGCGAGGAGTTCATAACTCGAAGGACCGTTCAGCGGCGTCCGATAGGACATTCACGCTTTTTATTTTATGCACTCATTTTATACACTCATGACATGGCGCCAACTCCTTCCCACTGGCTGAGCCGTCACGTGTCCAATGACTAACCGATTAGACTGCCCATTCTGCCCTCACTTTTCCAGCGCCGTGGTCCTTATCGGGCGAGAATACAGCGCGAACGCTGTCTCTACCCTCACAACTTTGTAAAGAACACACGCCTGATTCCGAAATGAGGTTCCCAACATTACCGTCCGCAATCCAGCCGGATTATGCTTTTCTAAGACGCAGGGCATAGAATTCCCAACGTACACCATTAAGGTTCGTATAGTATTTTTGACCGACGCATGCACTCTTAACGACTCGAAAGTGCTGCTTTACGGTCATTATCCTTTAGCGGTATACCATTACCGTCGTTGCCAACGCGCCGGTGCTAGCGCTTATCAATGTACGGTGTTCATACGCAGGATTTCAGGTTTGAAAGCAAACCAACAAGCACGCAGGCGGTAGTATAATCGCGCAAACCCTTCCAGATCAGCGGCACGATCGAGGACTCTCTTCTTCAGTACGCATTTCTTTTTTTCGTCGCATTAATTCGCGCATCCCCGTATTCTTCTTCTTCTTCATCTTTCTTTTTCCCCTCTCGACGGGAGCCGACACACATTAGCCCGCGATCGGTGGGCATTATCGTGAAAAATGGCCGCACTCCAGGACAGGCGCGCCGCCTGGCGGCTTGCCCGGTGGCGCCCATTGTCGAGCGAAGCCGCGGGAAGTCCGTGGTGGCAAGGATGTAACGCGAAACATCTTTGATGACCGAAGAAGGGCCCTGCCGGGTTTCAAAACGAACAACAAAAAAAAAAGGTGGGTGGTCCAGAAGAGAAGCACTCTGCACCGGTCAAAAACATTGCTACCGCTGAATATTGCCGAGTGCGGAAGACAAGGAATCAAACAAAGAAAAACAGCAAAGCCGAGGAAAAGTGCGCAGCGAACAGGAGCCGACGAAAGCAGATATGTGTATGCGCAAGTTGGGTCGAACCGATGACCCAGAGCAAAGAGAAACAAACGTCGTGCTACCACACTAAGCGAGCGTTAATGAGCGCTCCGCGTCGTCCAATATCGTATCCGGTTACTCAGCGACGGAACGTTTGCGGATCGAGCCCACACTGTCGGACGTGATTAAAGAAAAAAAATGGCCCCCAAGATCGGAAAATTGAAGTTAAATATAAAGATTGATATGTGGAAGAAAGCTTATGAGCGAGTGAGATCGCGAACCGGGCCAGTCAGACCGAACCGCTCGCGATAGAATCGCCGTGCGGCGGTGTAACATGGCTGTGGCTTTGAACAACGCCGCGAACTCGGTGAGGCGGGTTCGGTTGTGGCGGGGTGGGGGGGGGGGGAGGCAATCAAGGCTGATGGACTCAATCCATTATGCATCCCTTCATTGGTGGAAACAAAGGGACCCGACGTCCGCCTCCTCCAGTCTATTGAAAACGGCCGAGCGAAGCGCGCTTTGAACTCCCCAGCCAAAGCCGAAGCCAAGGCCGCGAGCAGCCCTGCAGTGCAGCTTCATCCCGAAATGAGTTCCGAGCGCGAATGTGAGATCAGTGGTGGATTACTTTATTATGCTTGCTTTTTTGTGTGTGCGGGGTGGAGGGGCCCCGAAAGAAGATAAAATAAATATTGAGCAGAAAGAGGCGCACACTCATGAACAGAAGCGCGCGGAACTGTTATAGAGTTTGTCGCGTTATGATCAACTTGGTTTCAGATTCTCTTTTTTTTTTTGCAACCTTCGAATTGCTGGCGATTCACGTACGTGGAAAGGCGTAAATGATGGAAGATACTTAAAAGAAGGGTCATAACATTTTTTCATTAACGAGATCATGAAAAAAAGGTGCTTCGTTGTTTCGGACGTGGTCACGGATTTGCAATCATTTTACGTTTTTGACGCACTGCTTTTTGCGCTGGTGCGGATTGATTTCGCGCTGGGAAGTTTGCGCGCCAACACGGCCGTAATAAAAGCGCCACTTCTCTGACTTTAAATTCAGCCGCTAAGAGAATAAAATGAAAAAAAAGAAGCGATTGACAATGAAGCTTGAATTCTTTTATTGTTGGTTATGTGAGAGAGGCTTAGCTTTTCAATCTGGCTTCGAAAACTGTGCGTGGAAGAAATGTCTATGTTTCTAAACACAACACGCCCACTTTCGTTTCCTGCCTTGCATCGACATGCCAATATTCAATTTAAAATATAAAATAGGTACCATGCATCAACACATTCAAGAAAATCAAGCAAACCAGGAGTGGGATTAAACGTTGCGGGGCTTAATGTCTCAAAACTGCGAAATGGGTCATGCAACACGCCGCAGTCGAAGTGAGTGAGTGAGTGAGTGAGTGAGTGAGTGAGTGAGTGAGTGAGTGAGTGAGTGAGTGAGTGAGTGAGTGAGTGAGTGAGTGAGTGAGTGAGTGAGTGAGTGAGTGAGTGAGTGAGTGAGTGAGTGAGTGAGTGAGTGAGTGAGTGAGTGAGTGAGTGAGTGAGTGAGTGAGTGAGTGAGTGAGTGAGTGAGTGAGTGAGTGAGTGAGTGAGTGAGTGAGTGAGTGAGAGTTCTTGTTTCCCGACGGCTTCCTTGGCCCGTTGGAATGCCCAGAGTTAGTCGCTGTCGAGGTCTTTGGAATCATTTATGGCCACCCGACATTCTTTAACGTGCACTCAAAGTAATATTTCAGCGCATAAAATGTACACAGACCCGCCGTGATTGCTCAGTGGCTGTGGTGTTAGGCTGCTGAGCACGAGGTCGGGGGATCGAATCCCGGCCGCGGCGGCCGCATTTCGATGGGGGCGAAATGCGAAAACACCCGTGTACTTAGATTTAGGTGCACGTTAAAGAACCCCAGGTGGTCAAAATTTCCGGAGTCCTCCACTACGGCGTGCCTCATAATCAGAAAGTGGTTTTGGCACGTAAAACCCCATAATTTAAATTAAACATGGACACAGGACTGAAGGGAACGACTAACTTGCAACGTTTTCGTTTATTCTCCGAGTCGGTGTGAATGCGTATACAGAAAACAGACAGCGGTACGGGCAGCCGCACTTGTGTGGTTTCTGTATTTTAAAGACAGCAAATATGCATGCGCGTCGGAAGTCAAGATAAAATGTCTGAAAGAAGAGACAGACTGGTTGCAAGATTAAGGGACCCGGCTGTGACGCCATCCCCTTCGAACGCCTCTCTGGGTTTTGTTTAGAAAATCAGATCCTTGTTTCGCGGCTTCGATTGAAGGCGAACCAACACACGTGTCGCCCGAGCTAGCGATCTACGCCGCTTCAATAATTTCGCGAGTTGCTTGCGTCAAATTTCTTCCTGTCATGCGGCAGTATATGGAATCGTACCCGCAGTTCCTGCAGCGAAAGGCCAGACGGGCCGTGCCTCCCGTTCACCCACGATTTGCGTGCTCGCTATAGCCTATCACATGCGCGACGTCCGGTCTGGCCATTGTGTTTTTTTTTGCCACATCACAATAGGGGTAACTCGTACACAATGTTGAGAAAAAAAGGGGAATGCGGGAGATGGAAATTCAAGACGATGAGCAAAACGTGAACAAGGTGAATTCAGGAGCCAACGTTTCGACAAGTGGACTTGTCTTCTTCAAGGCCTTGAAGGTCTTCTACAGGTCTTCTTCAGGTTCTTCAGGTCTTCTTCAAGGCCTTGAAGAAAAGTCCACTTGTCGAAACGTTGGCTCCTGCATTCACCTTGTTCACGTTTTGCTCATCGTACACAATGTTGTACGCCCATTTAAGGAGGCTTTCCCTGTGCTTTTTTTCTCATGGCAATGCAGTAACTGGCCTTGCACAGACAAGAAAGCTTGCTTGGCGCTGAAAAGACGACTCGTACATTCGCGTAATTTCCGATTTGCTCCAGCCTGTATTACTGCGCGCTTCTGTTGCATTCGCTTTCTTTCCGGTGCGCACCCTCTCGGGCGCGTTTGAGGATTTTAATCAAACTTTCGTTCACTGCTGTGGCGACTTCCTGCGGAAATGTGTGTTTTTTTTTATCAGGCGATCTGCTTGTGCCAGGAAACTGTTACAACTCTCGTGAAAACATGAACAGTGAAGCTCAACCATTATGGTCGATTTTGCGACGCCCCACTTTGCCAACTTGGAGTGACCCGATGAAAATGGTAAAAGTGGCTTGTTGGCCCCTGGTTCATATAACCAGCACACGTGGTTCTCCTCGGAAAACATTATTATGCCAAGGAATCGAAAAGTCCTGTCTTTTGGCAGTTCATGTGCAACTGCGAGCGGTTGTAAACGCGCTTCGCCGTTTATGTTTTCAGAAGTGTTGTAACAGTTTCCCGGCAGAAGCAGATAGCTGGGAAAAGAAAAGCCACATTTCCGCAGGATGTTGTCAAAGCAGTGACCGAATGTTTGTTTAAGACCGTCAAATGCGCCCGCTAGGCTGCGCGCCGGAAAGAAAGCGAATGCAGCAGAAGTGCGCAGTAATACCGTACATGCACGATGACTCGCACACGCTGAAGGAAATAGGAAATTACGCAAATGTATAAAGTCGTCTTTTCTGGGCCAACCAAGCTTCCTAGTCTGTGCAAGGCCAGTTACGGCACTTCCGAGAAGCTCAGTTGCCAGAAAAGAAAAGCACAAGGAAAGCTTCGTTAAATGTGAGTGCAACATTGTGTACAAGTTACCCTTATTGTACTGTGGAAAAAAAGGCAATTGCCAGTCGGGACATCACGCAAAAGATAGGCTACGTGAGCACGCAAATCTTGTACGAACCGTAGGCACGGGCCATCCGGCCTTTCACTGCAGGAACTGAGGGTGCGACCCCATATACAGGCAATCACACAACTTTCACAAGCGACTCGTGAAATAATTGAAGCGGCGGAGATCACTAGCTCGGGCTTCTGCATGGCACCAGCAGAAGAAACTGCTGGTGCCAGCAGTTGATGGCACCAGCATCACCAGTCAACGGCGATGCCTCAAGCACCTGCTGAGCATTGAAGCGTCAGTCTCGCTGTTGTTCCTGCTGTCCTCGTCTATCCGGCGCTGCTGCTGCTGCTGCCTTACTGTCGAACCCACTATAGTACACCGACTCGTGATGCTGGGTAGCTCGTGTGCATGCCATGCCGGGGTGTGTGCGTTGGTCTGAGCGTAACGGACAGAAAACAACAAGCTGGATCCAGCTAATCCTTTCTTCGGGCTCTGACGAATGCCGGAAGTTTTTTTTTTTCCTTTTCCTTCACTCTCATTTCGTGCACAGTCGATGTTCGACGCCACCCGCCGTGGTTGCTCAGTGGCAATGGTGTTGGGCTGCTGAGCACGAGGTCGCGGGATTGAATCCCGGCCACGGGAGCCACATTCCGATGGGGGCGTAATGCGAAAAAAACACCTGTGTGCTTAGATTTAGATGCACGTTAAAGAACCCCAGGTGGTCGAAATTTCCGCAGTCCTCCACTACGGCGTGCCTGATAATCAGAAAGTGGTTTTGGCAAGTAAAACCCCATAATCTAATTTAATTTTACTGTTCGACGCCATCCAACGGCGCTCCTCACCCCGCCAAGGCAGGCTTCCTATACGCCGGTGTTCCCCTTCGGCGCAACGCTCAATTTTGCTGTCGCTTTCAATGCTTTGCCTTCGGGCGAAATTGGCTGTTTTTCTTTCCTCCTTTCTTTAATGCGAAATGATTTCTATGCCTACGCAACACTTTTTTTTATTTCCGAAATTGACATGAAAACAGAAAGGTCAGGCACAATGAAACACTTCAGGTACACTTGAGCTGAAGCGAGCTAAGGTAAAATTTCTTCAATTTCACTATATAGTCAAGAAATGCTACCTACTGAGGTGGAATATGCGTGCCCGGGTATATTATTTGCCGAAGGTAAGAAGCGCTTTCAACAGTTTCACGTAAACTGCGCGTATTAATGCCTGCATGCCTTACTTGCATTCGTGTTTTCCACAAGTGAAACACTCAATTTTAAAGCCATAGCGTTAAAGTCCCCGTGTCGCAGAAAATCCGGTGTGTTTAGAAAAAGCTTATTTCGACAAGAGACGATATGAACACTGAGTCATAATCACGGCACAATTCCACGCGGACGATAACATGTAAGAAACGAAACACAGCGCGTTGTCAACGCGAGTAGTGTCCGAATCCTCACGCACCAACATATAAACACGTATACCCACGGAAAGGCACAGTTACACATAAACTAAATGCCACATGTGCAAAATGATTTTCGATATATACAGTGTGCACAATGGTTATATACAATGATGATGTGATAGAACACTTTACACAATTTTGAAGTGATGTGCACGAGATGTGTATATACAAAAATGATCATGTATACGAGAGGACACACACGCAGAAATCACGGACACCTGCATTCTATGTGCATTAAATGAATAATTCTGATGGTCTGGCTACAAGAACCAGGCTGGACGAAAATTCAGCCATACGCGTCCATTAGCCACCGACAGGAAACGACATGACCACTGTCGAAGGAACTCTTCTTCTCCAAGGAAGAACAACTCCTCCGACATAAACGACAGTAGCTCAGAGTAGAGCCTCCCCATAAGTGGAAATAGAGTGCGGTGGCGACGTCCCATGGCAACTGCCTCGCACCGGTTACGCCATAGACAGAAGGCCCCCGCAGCAATTAAAAGTCGCGCGAAGCGGCCACGTGAGCAGCGACCAGATGTAATAAAGCGGTTAACTCCAAGGCCACGAAATCCAGTATGCACGGCCCTCCAAAATATCCTGGCAACGACGCATTGCAGCAGTACGTGTTTATTGGATTCTTGAAGGGGGCAATTGGGACACTGCGAAGATGGGACAATGCCCCACCGCTCAAGCCTGTCCCGAGTTGGAAGCATTTGCCACCCTAGACGCCACATGAAGTCGCGTAGGTGGCCAGTCAAAAATGACGCCGTTATCGCATCCCACGACACATTACTGGAACGTGCGAGGCGTGCTGGGGGAACTAGAGGAAGCAGTAAGGCTGACATAGTACCTACTACACGGTTTTGGAGAACGTCTACATCAGGACATACCTGTTGTATGTGGCGATAAAATGCCACGGTCGTACAGTAAAATGTAGGTGCGTTTAACACTTGTGGGCCGCGATTTAAGTGTACGCCCGGTAACATGTAGCGAATTTTCGTGCCAAGGAAATAGCAAGCGAGTTCACGCGCTGGACACTGATCATGCTGTAACAGACGGAGCAGAAATCGCAGAGCAAGCAGCCGGTAGCGGACAGACACGGATGGGAAGGCGAACCCGCCGCGAGAGCGTGGTTGTCCAAGCGCCGCGCTGCAGACCAGTTCTGTACGGCCCGACCAGAAGAAGGCACCAAGAAGGGACTGTAAGGACCTAGTAACCCGTAATGGTGGCTGCACGACGTGACAAACGTACCACACTCGGCCGCAAAATACAGACTGCGCTAAGTACCTTCTTTCTGATAGGGGTAAATCATAACCTTGAACATCTTCAATATTTCGCCTTACATCTTCAAGAATTGAGAGCCACACAGAGTCTGATATGCCATTAGAGGTGTAGTCAAGGCCTAAAATGCGAAGAGAATTGCTCTTTTGAAGACGGAAAAGGGGACTTAGGCGTGTCTGTGATGAACCAATGAACAAATAACGACATTTTGAAAAATTTAGCGCAGCACCTGAAATATTTCCGTACTCAGTGAAAATTCGAAGGCTACGGGTTAAGCTATCTTCATTCCTGAGATATAATGTGATGTCATCGGCGAAGGCTGTCACCTTTACAACACCGCTACCAGGCAGTGGGAGACCGCATACGTAAGGGTCTCTCACTATTGAGTGCAGAAATGTTTCAAGACTGAGCACAAAAAGTACTGGCGATAGAGGGCACCCTTGACGAACGCCACGAGTAACGGGAAACGGTGCACTTTCTCGACCATCAAGGAACAATGTACTTCGGATATTTGAATAGGTATTCCTAATAAGTTGAACAAAATTTGACGAGAAGCCGAACGAGGTCAGTACATTAAAAATGTAGTTATGTTCAAGGCGATCGAATGCCTTTTCTTGATCCAGTGAAACTAAGAGACCACGTGCCGACCTGGTCAGCGTGTATGTCTTTATGTCACGAGTAACGAACGAAAGACTCTGTATCTCTCTGCCAGGGACTGAGCATGCCTGATGGTGTCCTATTAGGGAAGGCATCAGGCTTCTCAAGCGCCGGGTGAGAACAGCTGTGAAGGTTTTGTAGTCAACGTTGAGAAGCGTGATTGGCCTCCATTCCTGTGGACGAACTGATGACGGATCGTGCTTAGGTATCAGCACAATACGACCGTCCCGAAAACTGAACGGGAAATCAAAGTTCTCAAAGCATTGGCTGATAACCGATACGAAATTGGCACCAATATCTTCCCAGAAAGTTAGATAAAACTCCACGGGTAACCCGTCCGGCCCTGGGGCCGAGCCACGCTTCATTGAAGATAATGCTGCCTTCACTTCCTCGGCTGATGGTCGTGCACAAAGACGGTTAGCTACCTCAGGTGGAACCTGAGGCAGCCCACTAAGCATAGTATGAAGTCCTTGAGAGCCAGAATCTATTTGCATGGTCGTACGCGCCATGTTTTCAAAGTGCGTTATGAAGAGCGAATAATCACGCGTGGGAGGTGGTGTAACAGGAAGTGCTCTTGGGGCCGCAGAACCGAATGCATTCGGCTGTCTAAAAAGCGAGTTTCTTGAAAAGCGCAGAACTTCGGGGTGTGCGCACGGATTACGTCTGCATCGCCAAGCAGCAGCTGACAAAGACGACGCCGCGATGAGGCGTTGGAAACGCCTCCGTAGCTCACGCTGCCAGGACCGCATCAACGGAGTCAGTTGATTGACCCGAAGGGCGATGCGGAGCTTCGTGGCAGTATCCGCCAGTTCCTCTGACATACGTCGTCATCCGTCGTGGACGTCCAGTGTCCCGCGTCGACCATCGTTTCGGGAATCATCAGTTCTAACCACGCCTACCCAACCACGCAGGCCCTCTGTGTAGCGCAAAGAAGTTAATGAACTAATTGAATTTCTCAAAGTAAAATGCGTCAGAAAAATCGTCAAGTATGACTTGCGCACAACCTACAGACATGATAGCGTCGGACTGTAATTTGAATATACGAGAGAACATAATTACGCGGATACTCAAACACATACCCTTTTAACGCGATGGCGTTTTTCAGCTGCCGTTTGAGGTGTGTTTTAGTAGGAGCGGCGCGGCTTCCTCGGTTCCTTGCGCACCATCGAAAAAAGAACCACAAATCTCGCCTTCGTGCATAGCGTTCGCCGCCAGCGTTTGCCGGTAAACACTACAGTTACGTAAGCATCAGTTGCCGGAAAGCGTGAGAAGCACTCAGGGATTTTTTAAGGCTATCGCGTTCCGCACTTAATGTCGAAGCTTAAGCGTCCTCCAAATTTGTTTCTTACATGGTATTTATTGCATCATGTAAGTGCGAAAAACGTACTATACGCGAGAATCGTGCAAGCAATAGCTAGCACATCTAGTATTCATGGCCTAGAAAGGACCTATAAATCGTGCTGAGCACACCATGCACCACACAAAAATTACAAGTAGTTTTGAAGTAAAAAAAGTGGCATTGACGAGCAACTGATCAATAGGGGGCACCAGTCCTGAAACTCTCTTTAGTCACACATGTCCTTCAAGTGTCCCATCATTTGAGTATACTTAAATTTCGCCGAAACCGTGGGTTCAGCGTATCGGCCCAACAAACGTGTCTTCCGTAACCTATATAGCCCAATTAGGCAAAACACATCAAAACGCACGTCTTCTCTGTGGGGTACAATCAAGTATGGGATGGTATGCGGATTTAAAATGAAGTTCAATTATTGAAAATTATTTAAATTTAGGGATTTTCGGCCAATTGCTTGTTAGTAAGCAAGCCTGTGTTGGCATCTTCTAGGCGAGAAGCCCGCGTGATCTCGGATACCATGTGGAAGGGACCGGTGCACCACTGTACGCTGATCTTACCCTTGTGGGCATCGAGGCCTGCGCGCCACCAAAGGGCAAGCGCACTCATCGCCGAACGCAGCGCCCTCCCATCGACTATAACACGACGTGACGAAAACTTCCAACCGGGATTTGCAGCCAATTGCTTGTCGCTAACCAAGCCTCACGTTCTAGGTGAATGTTCCTTACCAGCAAATCTTAGATACTCCATTTGTACGGCTGCAAATCCCGACTGCGTGTGCTTGTATTTGGTACAGACGTTTGCACGTGTCGTGTCCGCGTAGGTTGTTTCGCTTGTAGCGGCAGAGTAAAGCGAACGCGTACCCAACCTACACCCCTTCCCCCTACCCCAACCCCGAGCAGCGGGTCCGAGCATTGATTCAGGCCGACATCTCAGCTTTTCTCTCATAATAAACATATTTCTCTCTGGTGTGGTCGCGTCTGGCCACCGTGTCTGCTAAATATTGCATGGTGGGCCGGCTTTCTCTCGCGTTAATTGTTTTGCGTAGCGCATCTACTAGTACGTGCGAGGGACGTCGAAATGAATCACGGCCCTGACGAGGTAGACCAACTCCTAACCATTTTCAAGGATATGGCAGCCTCTAATGAATCATTTTCAGTAAGACATTTTAGGGAAAGTAAAATACGTCCAAATGAATGTGACCGAACTAGAGAGACGTCTTTCCAAAATAGAGGGAACCGCTGGTCCTTCTGAGGTGATTCAGATGTTTAAGGATGCCCAGGACATACGGGAAAGCTGGACACTGGAAACTGGACAAACTGGAAACTAGAATCGAATCAATCGCAACGCTCAATTTTGGTGGTAGACGACCTCAATAGCAGATTGCGTCGAAACAACTATATCTCTAAATGAATCATTGAGCAAGACGTGAGACACGGCAGGAAGCGAAAGGGTTTGTAAATGAGTTCGTTTCTAAAAATTTAGAAGTTTCAGCTGGTGAAATCGAACGCGCCCATACAATAGAAAAGAAAAGGCCAGGCCATACTCGAACAATATTTCTTAAGTTCTTCATTTTCAAAGAAAGAACAATCATACTAAAAATGCATTTAAACTAAAAAAAGTTAGAATAGTCTTACGTGTGGACTGAAGAGGATTTTTCACCGAAGATGCAATTCATTAGGAAGATGAGTTCTTATGTTGGATCCTGTCCGGTAGACAGTGTTATATGTACCGAAATCTGGTTGTCACTCGACATTTCGGATCAGGAATTGCTATTGTCTCGTGAGTTTTCATTATTAATAAAAGATAGGACTGAATCGAGAGATGGTGATGTGTTAACCGCCTTAAAATCTAGTTCGGAAGCTTGCGTTATTGAAAGTAATTCCTTCCTCAAAATTTCATGGGTTGCTCTTTGTCTGCCCACACGTTTTACCTGTGTCATTGGGGTCGGCTATCGTACACCTGACTCATCTCACAGATTTCCGGATTACCTAAACGAGTCTTTAAGTTTCGTTGAGAACAAGTACCCGATGTCACCAGTATTTCTTGCCGGTGATTTCAGCGATCCTGATATTGAATGGCATTCATGCAGACTCCTGGATGTCATAAGAAAACGTGAATGTCAGTATTTTCTTGACATGCTCTCGTCGTTCGATTTGCATCAAATGGTTTTTGTTCCCACTCGTTGGGATTCACTTTGACCTTGTACTAACCACCGAACCAAATAATGTTTCGGTAAATGTATTAGATGGCATCAGCGTCTTGCATTGGGAATTCGTAGACATCCTGCAAAAAACGTGAAAACTGAAAGTAATATTTGATTACACGCGCATGAATGTAGGCGGACCTGTCAATTACTTTTCCACCTTTTCTGTCAACTTTTTGCAGTCGTTCCATCACCGCGACGTAAACGCGAACTGGGTAGTTCTTGGTGACGAGCTGATCACACTTAAAGAAAAGCATATGCCCAAAGTCTAAATAACAGCCTGCACGCAAAACGCTTGATTTTCGATGCATGTGAAACGTTCCATTCACAAAAAGAAACGTTCATATTCCAGAGCTCAACTATCAGCATCTGTGAAAAATTGGAGGCACTATAGCGAGCACGCGCACTTATGCAGAACCATATAATAACAAGAGCCAAAGATACATTTTTCAACCACGACATTTCAAACATGCTTCGCAATGACACAATAAAATTTTGCAAATTTCTTAACCCGCATCACGCATCGAACTCGACGGTATCGTCATCCAAGGATGGTAACATTCTTTCTCCGGTGCATGTCGCTATCGAATTCAACGAGTTTTTATTTATTCATTTGTTCTCACGGATGAGACTGCTGTACCTAGTAGCCTTCAGGCCCCTATCTTACATTCAAGCATGCACGACATTAATATCACTCCTGAAGGAGTACAGTCATGTATCGATCGTCTTCCAACTAACTCGGCTCCTGGTGCTCATGGCAGCAGCCCCAAACTTTTTAAAAATGTTCAAAACTGCAATAGGTCACATTTTAGCTACACTTTTTCAGCAATCGATTGGAACGAAGCTCGCGTAATTCCCGTATTTAAATCTACTGATTCGTCTAACCCAACAAATTACAGACAATTTCTTTAACCATCACGTGTTGCAAACTTCTCCAACAAATCAGTTCATCTGCTGTAATGAAGTTTTTTACAGATCGTAATCTTTTCTTTATGAATCAGCACGGATTTTTATATGACTTATCTTGCGAAACGCAACTGTTTGCATTAATGGCACGCATCACTCCCTTAAATCTTTGCATCAGATTGACGCGTTACTTGTAGACTTCGCGAGGGCTTTTGACAAGATTGTTCACTTGCGGCTTAATCAAGAACTGACAGATCTTGACATAAATGAGAGAATAATTAGGTGCGTTACCGACTTTTCAACTAACCGGTGCCAATCAGTTTTCGTTAATGAACATTCGTCTCCGTTAATACACGTAAAATCTGGAGTACCGCAGGGTTCCGTTCTCGGTCCTATGTTGTTTTTAGTTTATATTATCGATATCAGTAATGGTGTGCGTTCCATAATTAGACTATTTGCTGACGATTGCGTGATGTACAGCCACGAGAATACCTGCTTCCTTCAAGCTGACTTAGGCAATCTCAGTAAATGGCGCAATAAGTGGCAAATGGAAATAAACAATAATAAAACAAAAGCTATCCGATTCGGGACAGCAGCTAAACCTGTGTTATGTAGTTGCATATTAAACAACGTGCCCATAGCCTCTGCATGCACAATAAAATATTTGGGTGTTCATTTGTCATCCAATCTCTCATGGAACATCCATGTAGACGCGATTGTTAGTAAAGCACGCAGATCACTTGGCTTGATAAGGCGAAGTTCGCACTCGGCTAACACGGAGACCAAACTTCTTGCTTACACCACCTTAGTACGTTCTAAAATTGAATACACCTCCTTAATTTGACGTAGTAGTTCTGCGGAAACCCGCAAGGTGGAAAGAAGTAATGAATAAACGGAAAATCAGACATCCACCCGTTCGTTAGCAATTGCTACAAAGGAAACCCATACGGGTTCCTCGAAAGGAAAGCCTCATAGTTGAAGAAAAATTCCTCCTGGTCCGGGACTCGAACCCGGGACCACCGCCTTTCCGGGGCAGCCGCTCTACCATCTGGGCGCTCTACCAGGCGGCTAGCAGATGGCAGAGCGAAGTCGAATTGGTCGACAACACGAAGCAAAGGCAAGTGTTTGACGTAGTAGTTCTGCGGAAACCCGCAAGGTGTCCTTAATTTGTGTTGCACACTGTGCCTACCCCAAAACACAAGCTGGAGTCTGCGAAGTAAGGCTGCTCGCTTCATTCCAAGAAACTACTCACGTACATCAAGCGTAACAGAAATTAAATCTTCAATTAAACTACCTCCCCTCGAAACACGCAGGCTATTGACACTACTGCCCTTCTTAAACCTTACCTCCATCAGTCGTCCCACGTTACTCTAAATATCAGGCCAGCCCGCCATGTGTCTTCGCGACTTGATCACCAACTTAAAAGGGAACCCATCTTCGCCCGCACTAACTGTTTTTCCACTCACTTCTCCTCCTCGCTATTCGTCAATGGAATTTGCTTCCTGCAGACATCGCATGCATAGTTAATCATGACTCATTTGTAAACAGTTTAAAGTAGTTCCTAGAAAAGTGAACTAATGGATAACCGTAATCCTTGCCTCCTCCCCTCTCAAAAAAAGGGGAAGGAAAAAGGAAAACGAAAAAAAGAAAAAAAAACGATGTTCTGCTGATGATGTTCAGAATTTATGTTCTGATGTTATGATTTAATCTGTAATTTTGCTTTCGTGTTTAGTGGCGTATACTTAATTTTTTTGCTTGTTTTATTTAGGGCTGTTTTATCATATACATGTAACACCGCTCATTATGGTAAGTGTTTGAAGTATTTTAGGAACTTTGGGATTACTACGCATGTATACCCTATAATAAGTCATTGTCTTTGCACTAATTCGTGTTTACTGATTATTGTTGTTCTAATTTGTATTTTCTTGTTTAGTTGTGTACTTTGGGTAGTTTTGCCCCATTGATTGTCATCCCCCCTCCCTCTATGTAATGCCCTCTGGGCTCTTTAGGGTACCTGAATAAAGACAGTCTTTCTCAAGAGTTCTTTGAAACACATCCTAAAATAATATTGCATCTTTACTACTCATGAAGCTATGCTACATGGTCTCGGGCGCATCGCAAAGGCGACAAATCAGAGTAGATAAAGAAATTACTTGTTTGCACCACCAAGTTTGCCCAGGTAACGGTTATTATTATTATTATTATTATTATTATTATTATTATTATTATTATTATTATTATTATTATTATTATTATTATTATTATTATTATTTTAATCCATAAAAGTAGTAGCAAACAATAATTCCGGTCTGTGGAATGCTATAGACCCATTACACTGACGAATGTAGACTACAAAATTTATGTAGAAGTCTTATCTAATCGACTCCAGTATGCAATGTCATTACTTATTGGACCTCACCAGCCTTTCGAATTAAAAGGGCGTTTCATGCAATTTTATATCTAGTCCGTACTGATTTTCAGTATTGCTCATCCCACTGTGACCACTTTGCACTGCTTCAGATCGATTTAGCAAAAGCATTTGACTGAGTGAACCATGCTTACCGTTTCAACCTTTTGGATATATACGTTAATGTTGGCTCCCTTGTTTACAAAGGTGTTCGCATGGGCTACAGTAGCTGTCCTACCTGTATCATTACTAATGGTAATCTGTCCGAGCCGGTGTGTATTCTTTCCTCTGTAAAACGGGGACGTCCGTTATCGCCCCTTCTATTTGCCTTTTATTTAGAGCCATTGTATACAAGCATTCTAAAGTGCGGTGACATTCATGGTTTCTAACATTTTGGGCAACGAACTCAAAGTATTCGTATCTGTATAGCGCAACAAAACAAGGACACAAGAAGAAACGAAGACGAAGATAAGCGTTTGTATTCGTCTTCATTTCTTCTTGTGTCCTTGTTTTGCTGCGTTGTACAGGTACCGTTCAACAATGACCGACCAACAAGCCTATATCACCACCCTCGTCAAAGTATTGGCTTACGCAGATAATCTTGCCGTTTTATGATCCGACAAACAGGGCCTTGAGAAAGCTCTATCATTGTCTGAAAAATTTTGGCATGGCTTCTAGTGCCCAGATAAGTTGGTCAAAAACTGAGGTCTTCGGTTTGTTTTATGGGGATCTATGCCAACTCACTATGCTGGTACAAAATGGAAAACCATGCTGCCTAAATACCTTGGTGTTCCGCTTTATGCGTGTAAGCTTAGTGCACATTTCTGGCAAGAGCTTCAACGCCATGCGGATACTTTTACGGCACACCGCCTTGCTATGCTAGTAGGTAGGGCGACGGCTTGTAATTTGTTCCTGGCCGCAAGAATATGTTATGTACTGCAGACACTTCATTGCTCCCGGGCTTACACTCAAGGTTTTCATCGAATATTCGCTACTTTAGTATGGTCTTCTACCTATGAGCCTATGAGGCGAGATATCTTTAGACCTGTATGTGTTCTCGGATTTGGTCTGGTACGTATATCTGTGCGACAGATTGTTTCTCGATTCTTGTCTTTTTGATATATTTCACACCCAATACTACGATCATTCATACAAGTTAACTTGGTCAATGCTTTACCCAACCTGGCAGCTTTGTCTCCATATTCTGAATGACCTTATTTTGGGGGTTTTATGTATCAAGTATATTTCACTGTGCAATTCCTCTTGGTTCCCTTTTCCAATGAATATGTCTACACAGTGTCCAGGAAAGAACTGCATGAAGATTTGATATCACTGATTTTACCACCTCCCCTTTACCGTCCTACATTCCCCAGTTTGCCAGGTGTTGTGATTTCGGGGTGGAGGACGAAAGACGGACTCGTTTCGTAGACGAAGAAGAAATGAAAAACTTTGTACAATATTTACAGATAGTGGATGATAGCGTACAGTTAGCAGTAGGAGCGTATCAGACCGACCTGGCGGCTGCAAGCGACTCATTGTTTTCACAATCGGCCGGTTCTCCCTTAAATCCCTTGGGCGATACCTCGACGGCAGGAACCGGTTTGGGCGAGTTCTCGTCGGCAGGAACCAGGCGGGGCAGGGTGATTACCTCGCCCGCCTGGAATCCTTTATTCGTCGCGGAGAAGTGGGAGCTCTCGTCGTCTCGTGGTGGCCACGTGGTGCTCGTAGTAGGGCACAAGACAGGGCACGACGTACTTCAGCGAGTCCGCAAGTTACCTTTATCACCATGTACAAAAACGTTTTTCTTTAAATTGGGCTAAACACCCACGCTTGCAGATGGGGAATATATCTGAACCATATGAATGTGTTGTACCGGCGGTACAATACAAATGTCAAATAGAACAGCTCCTATGAAGGCTTTGTTAAAAGATTTGGTGATGGGGGAATAAAAGCCGTCATTAGGACTACGTGTATAGAGCCGACTTGGAGCATCGTAGACATCACTATAGATCCTACCACAATATCTATGGAATTCCGATTTTGTAGACACTAGGAAAATTCTGATTTTGCGTAAATTTAATGCGAAACACGCCTCATCCCCGATGCGTTTCGGTGGTCGCGGGATGTGCCTTCCGTTGGGGCGCTCCTTCACCGCCCAAAATGGCACCGACCTCTGAGGGCTCATGCGCTTGGCGTTGCTCAACACAGACAGATAAGTAGTCACTGAGTTGATAAGGAGTGATGAGGGGTTATATGGGTCTCATCACGGTTGATAGTGGTTCAACGCGGATGGATAAGGTGCTAAAGAGCAACAAGGGCTTATAATGGTCAGAGTAATTCTGATAAGTTTCATAATGACCGATATACGTTGGTATTGGTCGGACCAAGTTGATAAGGAAATTATAAGAGTCGGATCATGTCCGATAAGGTTCATAAGGACAGATAAGGGCTGATAAGGATTGGATCAATTGCCATAATATTGATAAGGACCAATACACGCTGATAAGGACCTTATCGAGCCCGATAAGGTTGATAACGACCGATAAGGGTTGTTAAGGGTTTATACTGGTCGGATCAAGTTTGATAAGACTGATAATGACACCGGGCGGGCTGCCTGAAAATGAGCAAATGGCACGATGCTTTCGCATACTTAACTCCAGCGGAGTTTCAGTCGTAATTTGTTCTTTCTTTATTGCACTCCTCCTCCACTGGAATATGGCTGCCACGGCAGGGATTCCAAGCCGCCACCTCGTGCCCAGCTGCAAGATACCATATCCACTGAACCATCACAGCAGGTTATTGAGCGCGTATAAGAGTCACTGTATATGTACAGAGGGGTCCACTGTTAAAGGGAACACTTGAGTGCAGAGCATGTCCGGATATTCCTCTATCGCAAGAGCACAATCGCCTATATTTGCAGCAGATAACGCGTGGTTGGTAACCACGATTCCTTTCGCCACATCTGTGTAATGCACTGACATTGCTTCCGCACCTTCATGCAGCTATATAGGGCGCGAGCAAAGTGACAGGCGTAGATTTCAGTGTTTCCATTTAACAGAGGAGCACACTGTACATAGCACGTTTGCTAGCTTGATCCTTGTTTTTAACCAACCCCGTATACTACTCCATGGGCATAGGCGTTGATTCCTTTCAAAACTGAACAGTAAGGAAACGCCTGTAGAGTCTGTCGCTTCATTATCGTCAGCTTCTACCCTCAACCGACCACGTCCTAAGTTCAAGGCTTCCACCTCATCTTACCCGTCACCTTGAGGCAAAATAACATCGGCTTCGTCTGAACGTCGCGTCCAGCAATATCCATCTGTCCCCGTAATGGAGTGACTACCGACACTTGTTGTGATAACCTTGGGGCGTTATAAACTGCGGATCACATTTTTTTGAACGTTCAGGGTATACAGAAACGAAAGAATTTGTTATTTTAATCAACGGCTCTGCTTTAAAAAAAAAAAGCCGCTAGATCTACGGGAAGCATGCTGGGTCCTACGCACTCTCCCTCAAAGCAACGTCAATCTTTAACTTCTTTTCTCGTTTTTTTTTTCAGTACACTGTCTTAATTGACTAGCACCGTCCTGTTTCGACATCAGCACCACCACCCTTATTGTCTCGATTTTACATACCATGATCACATGTTTTCTTGATTATTTTTTTATCTGCACTCCGCCTCCTATAGAAGCGTTTTATTCCCGATCTTTTTCCTTACGCCGAGTAGCATTCAAGCGGCTACGTGCACATCGGAAGAATTCTCTGCATTTTGTTAAAGTGTTTTCTCTCTCTGAACAATACGTGGCAACACAAAATAAGGAAAAATCAACTCTAAGTTAAAGCCAGGTGCATGTAGCATCGTATATTAATGATTGAACCATCTTGTTGCCACCGTATTTTGAGACTTGGCTACCATGTGTAACTTGTTGCAGCTTCACGAAAGACAAAAGAAAAGAATTCCTTCGGTTACATTTATATTGACATGAGATTGCGTTGCTACTTGCGGTGAAGAATCGACATAACGGCTATTTCGTTACATCTATACGTGCGTTTAGGTTAACTAAAGCGTTCTTACTTTGGAGGTGATTGCTTCACATATACCTGGTCTATTTAATCAAGCGATGTTTCTTTTTCTTTCTTTTTCTTAAGATTTGAAAGACACTGCTTGGTATTACGAAATTACTGTAAAAATCATTCTGTCGCTAGTATTTTATATTATTTTTTGTCTCGGGAGTACAATGTTTGTTCCGCCCTATCTGCAAACTTCAGCCATGCGTCGAGTTGAGTCTTTCATGCCCTGTCTGTAAACTTAAGCTGCGCGCTAGAGCAGCCGTGAACCAACTATTAGATCAGACCAAAGCTTTTTTGATGTTCTAAGACGCTCTCTGTTGGGCATAGCGGAGCCAGAAGATGGCGGACTATAAATTAGAAAGACTAGTCAAAGAACTGCACAGGCTGTGGAGTGGTAGTAGTTTATTAATTTGGATTATACGACGTCAACATCGATAAAATTGCGAACGTCCGTTTACAGTAGCTCGTGCGTTTCGCGAGCTTAATGTCTCATTAATATTCGTGTGCATCCGGACAGAAATTACAGACATCGATTCTTGTGGCACTTTTTCATATTAATGAAAAAAAAAATGTATTGTGTTCTGCAGAGGAACAGCGTAGTGAAATGAGCAAGAGCTTTATACGCCAAGCGTGTTGGTTTACGTTAAGTGGTTGTAGTTAAGTATATGTTCAACTAACTGCGGCATCAAACTACACCTCTATAATCTCACTACTATATCGTCTCAAGAGGATGAAGATTGAGATCTGCGTCGGGTTTGAGTAAATATGCATGATTTATAGTTCAGAAGGGAAACTAATGCAGAGTTGGAAGATTATATTTCTTGCAATTTATTTTCATATACCGGCGCGGCATTTTCTCATACGCCGAGGCAAAGGCGTTGCGTTACTAGCACGGTCCTCGAAGTTTGCAGTTTACGTATTATTCCATACGATCGTGTATTACTAAACCATCACGTACAATCAATCGCCTTAGCGTCAAATTAAAAAAAAAGAAGCGTCTGATGCCACTAACTCGAACGTCGAGGAATTTTGCATAACGCGCGAAGTCACTGAACGTCTACAGCGACAGCTCGTTCCGGCGTCTCCAACAGATGCCGCCAAGGCTACTCCCTATAGCGATACGATTACTCAGTCCGCTGCTGTGTTTCTTTTAGAGTTTTTTTTTTCGACCTTAGAGGAATTTCAGGTTTGGCAACCTGGCGATCAGACATCGCCTCCCGGCTGACGTGGTCCTCGGACATCCCTTGATGTCGATGGCCTTCAGGTTCTTGAGGTTGCAGGCGATCGTCTTGATGCCGTTGTCGCTGATTTCGTGGCAGCGCGAGATCTTCAGCGTGCTCAGACTGCCCAAGCTGCGCGCGATGCGTGCCATGCCCTTGTCGCCGACCATGCAGCCGCTCAGGTTCAGGCTCCGCAACTTCTGCATGCCCTGCACCAATACGCGGGTACTTTGGTAAATGTAAAGGAAGGCGAACGTTTGGTACGCTGCATATATGACATCGTCTTATCATTTGCGGCGAAGCGGTTCAGGCTCCGCAACTTCTGCATGCCCTGCACAATACGCGGATCCTTTGGTAAATATAAAGGAAGATGAACGTTTATTACGCTGCATATATGCCATTGTGTTATCATTTACAGTGAAGCTGTTTAGGCGGGATCCACAACGGTTTTCGTGCGACAGCGTGGTCGATGTCAGATGTAAATGCAACGCAACGTGTATCGGTGCCGTGAATTTGCTTTAACGTGCTAAATTATGATTATATAAAAGTTACCGTGCATGTATCTCGTTCGAATAGACGACAATTTATTCCAGCTAAAAGTTGGAGCTCAGCTAGGATATTGTACGGCTGCTGCGGTGAAAGCTCACTCCCTGTTTTGCAGCATGTGGGAGCCGTCACTAACAACAGCCATTATCATCGATATTATCATTGTCGATGTTTACCTGCAGCTTCAGTGCAGCTTTTTCGTTATTTTTCAGCGCTTCTCTTTGCTTGAAATTGTCGGATTTTTGTCACTCACTTAAAATTCTCGAATGCAACGATAAAAGCTCCGTGGTCGTTGATCGCCACAATAAGCGTTTCGTTAAAAAAGAAAGATTCCGGCTGAGCCCATTTCATGATGAATGTTGAGTTCAATGCGATTGGAGTTCTAATGCTATTTCACTTCCATTTCGAAGCGTGAAGTCACGGGATCGCATAATGGTCGCCGTGGTAACGCACCTTTAGAGATAGGATGCAAAGACGTTCCTCTACCACAGTTCTTCATTACGCCGTCTATCACAGCGAGCTCTTCAGGCCTTTGGAACATTTCAAGCCGATGTTTATTACTACAGTCAAGGCATACTGCGGTGCAAACAAACCATTGAGAAAATGTGCGAGAGAGATACAGGCGTATTTATTGCAATCTTAAAAATGGTGTCCAGCTTTGACTGTAATCATGCGTTGGCTGAGGATTGAGGGTGTTTTGTTTACAAGGATAAGGAGGCAATAATTGAAAATGCCTTTTTCCTGGTGGCAGGAATTTTAGGAAGTATTGAGAGAGTTTGTTCGAAAATACGTTCGCGATTAATGCACTAGGTTAGTAAGCAAGCCCACTTGTGCATGCCTATAATGCCATGTCAGTTTTATTCCCTCTCAATAAGCCTTTTTGTTATTTTGTTTCCGGTGTAGTGCGAGAACGTGCTCGCGGTATCAGACCCGCATGATTGTAGAACGTAGTAGTTGTTTTCAGAATGACGGGGCCGTTGTTTATTAATTTGTAGGAGCACTATAGGTAATTGTAGCACGTCCTAGAATTTACTTCATAACTGAAACTGCGTCCAGAACTTTCGGTCACACGCGATCATCATTCGAATAGACGAATTCCGAGCGTGCGTACAGCTATTGCTGCCGCTGAGTTGCTTCTCTTCACTTTCTTTGAGGGCGCGCGCAATAGACCGCCAAGTTCTTGCCTGCCTTGCCTGCTATAGCTAGGGCACCGTCACACCAATGGAAGAATATATATATAACCTGGCAGCATATAATAGTTGAGCCTCAGCCATATAGTGCTTTTCGCGTAATGCGTAAAGTTTTGTTACCGGCTCGAACACTGCTCGAACTACAGGACATATCCAGTATGATACATTTGCGTGACGCCACGCATATCGTAGGTTTCGCAGCATTGTAGAGGAGAGCGAAAGCAGTTGTCACCTGTGCTATGTAGCGGGCTCCAGCATCGTTTATGGCCGTGAAACTGACGTCCAGTTCCAGAATATTCGACTGCGTTTTGCCGGGCGCCATGTAGGCCATCGCCTTGTTCCTTAACTTGCTGCAGCCCTTCAGGTTCACCACCTCCAGGCTAGATATGCGTGACAAGTGCTTCAGAGCGATGTTCGTCAGGCCCATGCAGAGCCTCATGTGAATGGCGCGCAACCTGCGCAGATGCGCTGACACGACAGCGATGCCTTCTTTGGTGACGAGGTCGCACTCGGATATGTTCAGCACCCTGAGATCGGTCAACTTCTGCGCCAACGCGGAGATGCCGACGTCCGTGACGGGACATGCAGTGATGTTGAGCGTCATCAGCGTGAGCAGGCCCGAACCACGGGAGACGTTCGAAATGGCGTCGTCGTCGATGTGGTTGCAGTAAGCGATGTCGAGGCTGGTCAGCGAGAACCGGCCGGCGGCGAGGTGATGAACGGTCAGTCCCGTCAAGTCCTCGCAGCCGGCCAGGGCCAGGTTCTTGAGGGACGTCATCCTGCCCACGTGCTCGAATCCCGCGTCCGTAACACCGAGGCACATGCTGAGGTCCAAGCGCGACAGGTGGAGCAGGCCCAAGCTGATGGACTCCAGACCGGCGTCGGAAACGAGCGCGCAGTCTTCGAGGCCGAGATGCGTCAGCGCTTTCGCGCCAAGCGTCGCCGACAGCACACCGTCCTCGCAGAATCCCGCCAGCTGCTGCAGGCCCGCGCTGGACACCTCGCATTCCTTGACGTCAAGCACCCTGAGCCTGGTCAGCCTGGCGGCGACGAAGCCCATGCTGGAATCGGTAATGTGGTCGCAGGCGATCAAGTACAGCTCCTCGAGGTTGGGAAGCTGGTTGGTGAGGCAATCGATCGCCGAGTCGTCGATCTGCGGGCACCAGCTGAGGTTCAGGATCGCGAGCGATTCGCACACCCGCTGTTCGAACGCCCCCAAGACGACGCTGTTGTTCACGCTGAAGTTGTCGGACAGATCGAGCGACTTCATGTGCGGCAGCGCCCGGACCAGCTGCGCCACCTGGTCGCCCTTGAAGCCGAGCACCTTCACGCGCCGTATGCCCCGTCGAGCGAGGCAGTCCAGGACCGAGGCGCTGCACTCGGACAGCCTCAGCCGCGCCTCCACATCCACCCAGTTGCAGCGCTCGTCGGCGATGGCCCTCCAGGTGGTGCACACCTGCGCCACGCGGCCCCGGTTTTGCACGTCGAGGTAACCGAAGATGAGCCGAATGACCTCTGGGTTCAGAATTTCGATGCCCAGCTCGTCTGAGCAAGGAGGCTGAGAGTCCGACGCCCCCGTCGCCGCCGCCGATTCTGCGTCTGTCGGCGTGCTGCTAACGGCGGTGTCTGGAGAAGGCGAAGAGCAACGGCGCTGATCTTCCGCCTGTTCGGCGTCAGCCGGGCAACCATCGGCGACTTCCGTCGCCGGCTGGCTTTCCATGGCTGAACGGCTGTCATCTCAATACGGCCCGCGGCGCTGGCGAGACGCCTGCGACGGCCATGGCTTGGCCTGCCGCTTGCGGATGACGATGTCGATGATGGTTAACGTCATGATGATTGTTGTCGGGATAGGCACGGCAAAAGTAGCGCATACCTGCGATTCCCCGTGATGTTTATGTCGGCTTATTTAAATGGCACGTATTTCGAGGATGAATTAGCCGAGGTATGCTAATGGAGATGATCGATTCGCTATGCCCTGGAATCAACAAATAACTGCCCATTCTTCTTCTTTTACTAAAGCTGTGACACCTGCACACCGAGATTTAACAACTTACATGATGATGATAATGATCTCAAACCATAGCGCGTGCTCACTAAAGGACATGGGGAAAGAATCGAGTGGCGCAGGCCAAATGCGTAAAAAATGTGAACGTTGAATCTCAAGGTCCGCAACTTCGTATATGATCGCAACACACAGATATAATTATTCGAATATTTCCGGTTAGGTTGTCTAAAGCGGGCTAGATTTTTTTTTTATCTGACGTGAAATTCTAAAATTTTCTACGTAAGTACTGCAAAAGACCCCTTCACAAATTATTGACATATACACGGTGTATAATTCCACGCCATCTCTGTATGTTCGTTTAGACCCCATTTACATATTCGTGATAGAGTTTTCAATGCGGATTTACAGAGCACAGTAAACTTGATGCCTATTTTCTTTTTGTGTACTTATTTATTTTCAGCTCCTTTTTTTTCTACAACAATTGCAACGCTCCGCGAAATTGGCAGCTTCTTTGTTATTTCATAAATGCAGCAAAGTTCATCCGATTTGGTGCATTGCATGCACAGAAAAGAAATTATTTGTTGTCACGTAGTTAGATACGAGCTCCCAAGGTAAACCTATAAAAAGTTGTTTCGTGATTCACAATTATGCTACTGTGGTCTTCACCGTCACTACAACGTGACGATATGACTCAACATTTCCGATGTGTTGTAGATGTTTCTTTTCGACTTGTTTTTGTCAATCTTCACCAATTATTGTAAACTTTCGCAAGGGGGCACATCAATTACGAAGAATCGGTAGCCATAAGTTTTCAAACGAACGCCGGCCAAATAAAAAAAAAAAAGAAACCTCCTTACAATTTGCGTTTTGCGCATCTGTCTTGCACGTCTCCTGCACGTCTCCTGTAGCCTCCATGAGTATACGCGCCGTAAGAAAAGCGTTAGTTCAAATTTGTCGCTGTTTTCGCAATGCTTCTCTTTCTTTCTTTTATCGTTGTTTTTACCTCCACTTACAATGTCTCAATCGTTGTAATGTACCACGTTAATGTAAGTGCGCCAATCTGACACAGACCCCTTGTACGTAGCCTATAGGCAGGGAAGAAAAGAGAAAAAGAAAAGTCGTTCAGGTTGGTTTTTTCAAAGAGCGTCACGCTTTGCCACCGAGAATGTCAGGGTCGTCCGTTACATCAAGTTCAATGCACTGTGGTAGCTGCACTCACGGAAGGCCCTGATCTTTCATTTCGTGCTGCCATACGAAGGGAGTCGAAGCGTGGCAAACAGACAGCCCGCGTCTGTCGCAATGTGGGCGAGATAAAGCTTTTAGTTGATGAGTTTGGTTAAAACGGCATGGTATATAGTACGGCACCACTGGTTCGTTTGTCTGCGGACTGCACCGGCTGAAGTTGGCTTGATACCTACGGCAGCGCTGTTCGGGCAAACTTGAGGGGATATTTGATTCAAACATTTCGCGCCTCTTGCTTCGTGAGTCAATGATGCGTCAACGAGTACAAAAATGTATTCATACAAAGTGGAAAGGGGATTGTACTCGTCAGGAATTTGTACGTTGCGTGAATACGCAGGTGGCGTTGTACGTATGGCAGAATTTTCAACAACGAAACGTTATACACTAGGCACCAGAAGCTCATTTTGCAATTTTTGCAAGGAATCTTTTTCAATAACATCTATGGAACGGTTGACGCTTGCTTGAGAAGCAAAATCGGCTCTAAATTTATTTGTGTCTTAAGAGACTTTTTTTTTTATTGAATGTACTTGCAGAAGAGGTTGGCATCGTGAGTATGACACTTTTTTTAAGGTCACCCTATGAACAAAATAGTTTGCCACTTAAGTTGTATTACCTGAACATGCGGCTTGTCCCTGCTTGACAAACATTATAATCACTTTGCTAATTAACAAAGTAGGAGATGTAGTTAAAATTCTGCTTACACCCGAGCATTAGAGCCATGGAATTCAACCCGGCAAATTTGGGGGCATATCTGTCCAGTAGGGAGCCTAAGCGGTGCAGGAGTTTTAATACATCCATCTGTAAATGTGCGCCGACTGTGTTAATTGACGGCCGATGTCTTAATCTCCCGAAAAGCTTTCCTTACGTAGTTATGAAAAATGCGTTGGTTTACTATAAAGCAATTGAGATCCTTTTTTAACAGAAATATTCTTTTTGGTAAAGAGAGCATCTTGATGAGAAACAAGAAAATTGAGTCGATCAGTTCTTAAAATATGCAGTAAGCTCACGTTAATAGTAGTAATCACTGTCTTCATTTGGGAAGCCTGCAATATAGCGGCCCTAGATTCTTCCAATGCTATCGGATTCGCATGCTGCCATGAATTCTCTTCCTATTGGGAGACAGAGAGAGGCCATATAATTAGAACTCACGCAAACGTCAGTACTTCTAGCAGAGCTCGATACTTCATATGAGGATTAATGAAAAAGAATAAAAGGACGGATAAAAAAGAATTAAAAAATACAGGGGGGAAAGGAGAACTCAGCGTACATCAAACAAAGGTGAAAGGGCGTACAATATAGCCCCACTGCTGCGAAAATGAAATGGCTATGGTGATTCGCACGGCGTTGTTCTTCATGTTCCACAGGCCAGTAACTGACTGAGCTAAAGCTGCACGCAATGAACTATTACGCCGAGCACGTCCTTTGCTTACAAACGCAAATCTGCATATATGTTTCACATTTGCATAGCACGTGTTCTGTGCATTCTGCACTACTTTGCACTCCGGACAGAACGCCGAACTGCAGCTACCGTATCTTTCGCAGAAACACTCAAGGGTATACGCTGTATACGCGAAGTTCTTGAGTGCGTCACTTCTGACGCTGCCATTTTTTTTTCTTTTTTTTAGCTTACGCAAGTCGCTTTCGTCCGCTAATCGTCATTATCTATTCCGTTTCTTCGAATATTCTTGGTGTGTTATAGGTTTAGTTTAGTGCCCATTCGGGCGCTGCTCGAGTTGCCGCTCGCTGAGCAAGATGCCGCAAGGCAAAGGCACGGTATGGGGTATATTGAAAGCGAATGGAAATAAATTATAGGTGGCCTGCTGGTATCGAAAGTACTTGTGGTAGAGCCGAGAATCTGCCTGTTGGTCACGTCAAGCAGGATGGAGAAAGTGCGACGTGCTTCGACTTCCGCCGCGAAAAAAAATGCAGCTTATTGTCCGATGGAGACTCAATTGAGTTAACCAGTAACGACCATTCTTTATGAGCACTAGACCGCTGAAGTCCGTTATAGCTTGCAGATGTCACACGGGCGTAAGCGTGTGGTCAGCTTTAGTGATGAGAAGTATACGGTAACTTCAGCTCCCGTGTTTACGACTAAATGCGGGCCACTTGCGGGATCTGCAATGCAAGAGAAGCGACATTTCAGTGGAACCACTCGACTACATTAGCCATTCCTCGTCTCGTTTCCCAACTAGTCGCTGGTCTGCATGCTGGGTTTTTCCGACGCGCTGAAACGGTGATGGGGCCGTGCAGTACACGACTAGGGGGCAAGGGGGCGAGGGGAGGGTTAAATTAAATTATGGGGATTTACGTGCCAAAACCGCTTTTCGATTATGAGGCACGCCGTAGTGGAGGACTCCTGAAATTTCGACCTCCTGGGGTTCTTTAACGTGCACCTAAATCTAAGTACGCGGGTTTTTTTCGCATTTCGCCCCCATCGAAATGCGACCGCCGTGGTCGGGATTCGATCCCGCGACCTCCGGGCTCAGCAGCCCAACACCATAGCCACTGAACAACGACGGCGGGTTGGGGGGAGGGTTGGATTTGGCCTATGGGGAGCAGGTGGCGAGTGGGCAGGGAAGCCGGACCACCGGGGCCGGAATTGCGCAAGAGTGCTGTGCTGGTAACGAACCAAGCTTTGATGGGGCTGAGAAACCATCACGGTGGGAGTTAGGTAACGAACATTACGCCGGTCTTTACAATTTCGCTCCAAGATGATGTGGAAGTCGTCGCTGAGGTATTTGAACTAAATACCTAACGGTGAAAAGAATGTGCAAAACAACGTGGTAGGCGTGGTACGACGCTGGTGGGCCATCTCGATCACCGCGTCGACGCGAGAGCTGACCGAGTGAGTTGCTGAAGTTGGTTGTAAGAAGCAACTGCGTCTACAAAAAAGCCACTGTGAGAAAAGTTGCTTCAAACTATAGTCATAAAAACTTGCTGCTTCCTTTCCAAACTAGCTATCCATCTGACGTGTCGGTTGCATATCAAAGATCACCTCGTCAGCAATGAACGGCTGAGCCGCCTGAACTCTGATAGTGACATATGCGGACGTCACTATCACTATCATGCGCGATTTACATGGTTGCCTTAGAGCCGTGCTATCATAGCTTCGTGTATGGTGTATCATGGCGGCTGAACGGGTGCACTGAGAAGGACAGGCACTGGATGTAGCCTTTGCTTCCTGTGATGCACGCAGCAAAAATAGTTAGTTACTTAATATACGCAGTATACGCAGCCCCCCTGCGTACTTAAGTACGCAGGGACCTGCACGTTACAGATTACCATTCACTGGGCTTATGTGCTACAGTGTACGACGTTATATTTCCCACTGGTCGAGCGTCTCAACATGACTAAGCTCACGTGGCTGTTCTATCATTTTTGGAGGCCGCACATTTAGATTCACCGATTACCGACCACGCATTTGTGTAGTGCTAATTTGTGGAACATTTGCCGCACGTTAGATGACACCCGATGAGTGTGTGACGCAGATGCACGTTTTATTCTGGTGTTGCTGTCAACGTTTTCTTCTTTAAATCTTTCTTCACTCCGCTCACTATGCCCCCTCCCTCTAAACATCTTTCCTGTTGCTTACTCACTACTCTTTTATTTATATGCTTTTTCTCTTTTAAAGGCGGCAGGCGTCGTGCCCCTCCTGGTGGCAGTTGCCAGCTAGATGCTTCTTTTCTTTCTTTTTTTTTGCTGTCGTTGATCATTTTTACGCGAACAAACATAATAATGCAAGAGTAATGCTAAGAAAACAACGTCACGACAGTGCAGCTCCCCAGGGCAGAGTGCATTGAAACTTGGATGCGAAGGATTCTTGGGACCAGATGTGTTTGACCTTCGGGTTTCCTTCAGCTTGCGTGAGCCGCATATTAGCGAGTTGAGCCCAGAATGGTTGAAGACATGCAGTAGGGGCAACTAACGACTTTATTTCTTACTGCTCCGGTATGAAAGACTCAGAGTGGGAAAGGAAGGCATCAGGATGCTTGATTCCACGTCACCAATCTCGTGAGAGGGACACACGACGAAAGGCAACGAACCTTCAAGCATGAACCAACTAGCCCAAGCAAGAGTTTTACTTAAGCTGGAATAGTCTGGTTTATGCGGCGGCCACTCCAACCTTCGTAGTCTCCGACGCTGGGGCAATACTATACTCGATGACAACCTAATAATTGCGAACAAGCTCCACCTAAAAAAAGCGCAGTCCACCTGCCCTTCAGCTCTGAAAGGGAGCCAAACCAGCCGGAGTCCTCTCATAGTTAAATGAATTTTGTCTGCTAATGTAAATGCAGGGCTAATTGGAAAATAAAAACCCGTTGTTTCAAGCAAAAATATTTTCTTTCGTTCAGCCGTTATGTCAGGATCACCCATAAAACTTGCCCTAAGCAATCATGTTTTGACTTGAAACGGGTGACACAAAGACAGATCTGCATGCTTATTAATCTGCGCGAAAACAACGGAAGGCGTCCTTCTATCTCTGCATGTCTTGTCTTGTTTCTTTCACCAGTAAGCGTCTTTCCCAAATCACCCGTCTTTCTTCTACCTTACTGAAATACAGATCTCTCTGGAAAAACTGACATTTTAAATACGCGATACCACTCGGCGTCAGGTAAATAGCCTATAGACTCGTGTATGGGCCGCACTCGGGTAAGGGCTGCACGCCACACTTGGCAGCCAAAAACTGGAAAAACAAGAAAAGAATTTCCGACAGAGAAGAAATCGTACTCGGTGCGCCGATGCCGCGCGCGCGCATCGGCAAATTTTCGTGCGCTGAGTACTTCCGCGTGCCGCTACTAGATGGCGAGAGCTGCACGTTGACCTCTGACGCAATGGTTACGGGGCACGGAGGAAGGAAAGTAAGGAGAGGCCCTGACGTCACTCTTTGTGAAGCAAAAGTGAAGCCGGAAGTTGGCGCTGCTCATCGCGACGCTCCGCCTTTTGTGCCACCCTCCTCTCTTGTTTACGTCTTTAGCGAAACCACGCCGCGCTGCGCGTGGTTTCGCGCACGCTCGCGCAACATCCGGCTGAGCACGGTGCAGGTAACACAGCGCAACAAGACACGGTGACTAACGCAAACCCGCCCACACAGCGCCTTTGCCACGGCACGAAACCTACCAGAGCAACACGTGTGAGCGCTCAAAATCAGAACAACGCCGCCATTGTGACCCAAAAGGCGTGGCCATACAAAAAAAATAAGAAAGCAACAAAAAATGAGAACCTACTACGTCATTTCCGCCACACTTTTCTCCTAGCGCGCGGAGGGGGTAGGGCCTCTCCTTAGTTTCCTTTCTCCGTGTTACGGGGTCTGCACAGGTCACCGACTGCGCCGGTACGGTGCCGTGTGACGTCCGCACCTCGACTAAATTCTGTAAAAAAAAGTGCGGCCTTTTCACAAGTATATACGGTAAGCGAGTTCTATTAGTGGTATATAACTTTTTTTATATATATAATTGTCAGCGTACTCCGGCTGACTCAGTTCGCTTTCAAAGGTGAAGGATAGGTAACACCGCGTTTTTGTGGTTGGAGCTCGTTTGTACATGTTTGTACCTTTAAAGCGAAGCCTTCTTGCCGAGTTACATGCAGTTCTTTCTTATGTATGGGGTCTCTTACGCCACATGTGGTTAACGGGATGGCGCCATCTAGGAACGGTGCAGCGAAAAGGGGGTTTACGAGTTTACCGTTTCAAGCATAGAGTTTCGTGCAGCAATGCTAGTGGGAACTGTGGCTCTAAAGTGTCTGCAGGAGCTGCATGCCGGATGAGTCAACCTGCATGGGATTGGTGGTTACTGCACGGAATTGCCTAAAGTCCTTTTGGCTTCAAACGGCCACGTGACTTTACGAAGTCACCATTGTGGGGATTTGGAGAATTCGACGCGCCATTGCGCGGGCGCATTTCACCCATGTCTGTAATCCTTAGCCACCTTGTCCTTGCTCCGAACCAGTTTTAGCGGTGGCGCTCCACTCGCGATGGTTCGCGGGTGAGGGCGGAGCTAGTGACGTCACGCAGCGGCCCCTGGTGGCTACTGCCGTGACGGTACCGGCTCTCTTCTCCTTGGGACAGCACCCGGTGCGTACGATGCTCTCTCTCATCCGCCGACACCTTTGTGACTAGGATTGAGCTCACGCACGGTGCCTTTGCCCGTGCGGGGAGCGCTTACCTCGTGTTGTTTCCTATCCCGACGCTAAGCCAAAGAACGGGTGCCTAGTGCTCGCGCGAGGTCGTACCACGCCTAGCCGCACTCATCGGAGGCCCAAGCCGAAGGAGATTGCCCGAGCTCTCGCGAGTTGGCCCATTCGTTATCGCCAGAGCAAGTAGCATAGCCGCCGGGACTTTTCCTAGCGGCGCGTCCCAGCTTGAGCCTGTGCCCTCGCAGCGACGTGCTACAGGCGCCCCTAGCTGTATTTTTCGCCCTTGGTGCGGGAACCCTTTGGTTCCCTGCCATCCCGGGACAGGGCGTTTGTGCAGTGTTGGTTGCCGTTGGAAACGATAAACGGTTTCCTTCATTTTAGGGCAATACTGTGTTTTTGCGTGCGTCGCTCGGTAGCCCCTTGTGGCCTGAGCTCGCGCGCAGCGGCGCTAGAGGCTGACGGCTGACGCGGCCCTGTGGCTCGCTAAGCTCGAACTCGCGGTGGTCGGTACTCCTGTGAGACCCGAAGACCCCACACCATTTTCAAGAACTTACGGGGTCATAGATCATTAAACAAACATTCATAACATTGTGCGATGGCAGGATTCGAGCACAGGGTCTCTAGCACGCGAAACCCCGCCGTGGTTGTTCAGTGGCTATGGTGTTGTGCTGCTGAGCATGAGGTCGCGGGATTGAATCCCGGCCACGGCGGCCGAATTTCGATGGGGGCGAAATGCGTAAACACCCGTGTACTTAGATTTAGACTCACGTTAAAGAACCCCAGGCGGTCGAAATTTCCGCAGACCTCCACTACGACCTGCCTCCTAATCAGAAAGTGGTTTTGGCACGTAAAACCCCATAATTTAATTTTTAGCACGCATGCCTGATATCAAGACCATAACGCCACGGACGCATGCGTCGACAAGCGGCATATATATATATGTTCTGCCCGAAAGGCGAAGCATCGATTGCGATAGCAAAATAGTAGACAGCTATATGAAGCTATACTAAAATAACACAGTATATTGTATTCAGACCCCGTAATAAGACATATACAAGCGAAAAGATTCTCAGCTTTCAGGGACAGCCACGTTACGTCGCGTTACGTCAAAAAAATTCCGCGGTGTCTTTTTTCACGAAAATTTGGACCGGTCTGTTCACATCGGCTACTCACGAAGAAACAACTCCCGAGCAGCTGGCATTCTCTGCACGTTACGTTGCTTATTACCTTTATGGCTAAAAAACAAATTTACTACACAACAATACATTCGCACCTTCACTACTGCCTTCTTATACGGGAGACAACGATAAAAACTAACCTTGACTATTTGCATTTGCTACAAAAAGGAGCTCTGCGTTTAATTGAACTGCTGCCCTTTCGAGAACATACAGCGCCACTTTTCAAAATGCATGTACTGCTAATAATTAATAAGATCCGATATAAAAATTAGCTATGGTTGCATAGAACAAAGTTAAATGTAACCCAACTGAATTTTTAAAGAAATTTGTAGAGAAAGATTGCAGCCACAATTGACGACACATCATCTACAAGAAAGATACGTTTCGTACTAAATGCGGCACTCAAAAATTATCATACCAAATTCCTGACTTTCTTAACGAACACCCCACTGTAATGACATTAATTGAATAAAGCTCTTCCGTTCATATTCCAGTCGAAAGAAGATGCATGTCTACCTTTTAAAAATCCAAACCTAAATTCACACCACTTTCAATTCCTTCTTTTATCTTATGTTACTTTCATATGCTGCACTTGTCTTTTTTTTAGCTATACTTCTGTATAAGGTCTTTTTATTTGTTTTTTGCTTTCGTGTGCAAACCATCTCAATATACATTTTTTGTGTCTACTAGCATGACTTCTTTAAAAATCACGATGTGTATTCTTTTCTAACCTATATTCATATTTAGATATGGCTGGTTATTCACATATGTGTAAGCGGGTGATCGGCGCTCTGTCAGGCTTTCTGTGCCTTTACGCCGATTCCCTAGGCAACTATGCGTACTGGTTGTCTGAAATAAATACGCTTTTAAAAAAGTAAGGATATTATATTTATCAGCCATATAAACTTCCAAACATTCACTTACTAACTCAACAGGCATGGTGTCACGTGCGCACGGGTAAACACGAACACATCTCGCTCGATGACCGCGGTAACTCGCAGTCAAAAACGCTCGAAATAAGAAGCGTAGCAGCAGCAGTGAGCGAATAGACCTTCGAGGTGTCTCTCGCTGCCACGCGAACTAAACGTCAAAAGCACAGCATTGCGTGTATATATATATATATATATATATATATATATATATATATATATATATATATATATATATATATATATATATATATATATACGTCGGGTCCTGCGTGCTGAACGTCGGGTCCTGCGTGCTGAACTTTGAAGAAAACCCCTATATATATATATATATATATATATACTGGCCCGCAGCGCACTTAGACCACGCCGCAGATCGCTTGGAGGGAAACGGTGGTCGCGCGAGTCGTCATGCCGTTGTGGTCGTGCCGTGCCATTTCCGGCTTCATCGTCCTGTTTTCGTCGTACCGTCGTCGTCACGCAATCGTAGGCGTACACTCGTCGTCATCACATTGTCCTCATGTCGTTGTTGTCACGCTGCCGTCGATATGCCGCGTTTGCCGTTCCATTAAGGTCATTACTCATTCGTCATTCCATCATCGTCCCTGCGTCGGCGTCATACAATCGCAGTCGTGCTGCAATTCTCATGAGAGACCTTGGCGATCAAGCGTTATAGCAAAGTAGGACGATACCAAAGCAACGGAACTCTCAGAATGACCAACAGAAATGTTAAATTAAATAAACGTATATTCAGAAATGTACAATTAGTACATGACCGGGGTTGTTGGAGAAATATGGGAGAGGCCTTTGCCTTGCAGTGGGCGTAACCAGGCTGATGATGATGATATTCAGAAAAATGGTGTGTCGCTACATTTCTCGAATGCTAATCGCGTTGCCATCGACAGTCATCGAGAGTTGAGTTCTGCCGCAGTTTTTTTAGGTTGCGACCGGCTATTGATTGTGAATCAGCTGCTTGTGCCAAATGAAAAAAAAAATGCTTTGCATTTTTGCTTGCAATTTGAATGTGTCTGTAATGCACGCGCATTGCAGTGAGGCCTTTAAAAGTAGCTCAACGGTGGTATTGTGTGGCGGCAGTAACCGGCCTGGTTAAGGCTGCCCGGGCAAAGGCGGTCGCGCGTGGAAGCGTGGTCCGTATCAATTACCAATCCAGGACGATCGAGCTTGCAATGTATCTGCGTCGGAGCCACAAAGCGGCGTGTCGGTATGCACACCGAGCTGGAGGCCGTGTGTATGACTTATCGTTATTAAAATAAAAGTCGCAGTTTTCCCCGAAAGGCGAAGCGTCACTTGCGATAGCAAAATAATAGACAGCTATACTAAGTAAGGACACTAGTTTTATCGACCGTATATAAGCTTGAGAGCATTCGCTTACTAACTGAATTAACAGGCACGGTGTCAGCGCGCACAAGCAAGCGCGAACACATCCCCCTTGATGATCGCGGACACTCGCTGTCAAAACGCTGGTGTGAGCAAGCGCGGCAGCAGCAGCGAGCGAAGTGGCCTTCGTCACTTCGCTTCAACGCAAGAGCGGCGAGAACACAGCACGCACAAAGGTATGAGCCGACTGCAGATCCCTTTCAAGATGGGGCCGTGCAAGGTACGCACTTGTTGGCGGAGTCTTAGCCGCCCCCGCCCTCCCTCCCGCACTGCCTCCCCGCTGTACTCCCTATCGAGGGCGCAAGTGAGCCGCGATCGTCTAACAGGCACGGTCGCCCTTGCGTCCGGTCGCGAAATACGCAGTTGCCGGCGGAGCACAACGCCCTCCCTCACTCATCCCGAACAGTAACAGAAAAGACAGTGTTGGCGTTCCGGTTCTCCGGCATGAAAGTGATATATGTTAACTGATGACACATAAAAAGCTGATTGCTTTAACGAATATTTTCATTCCGTCTTCACAGCATATCGTCATACTCCGGTACCTGAATTACACAGACAATTACCCCAAATGCACGACATCGTTTTAAATGAGGCTGGAATGGGGCTCTGTAGTGCAACAATAATCCTTATTCTGCTAACGGTCCGGATGGTGTATCAAATCATGTCTTGAAGCGCTATCTTGGTTGAATTATTTACCAAGTCAATAAATTCTCAAGGATTACCTAGTGACTGGAAAATGGGCAATGTAGCTCCTATATTTAAAAGCCGTCGTGATTTGGCAAGCAATTACAGATTGGTGTCTGACATCTGTTTGTTGTAAAACACTAGAACATGTTATTTACTATGGTCTTATTAAGCATCTTCATGAACATGATTTTTTCATCCCGACCCAGCATGGATTTCGCATGGGATTATCTTGTACCACTCAACTTACTGACTTCATACATGACGTCGCACCCGGCTTTATCAATAGTGCGCAGATAGATGCTATTTTTATTGATTTTCGAAAGGCGTTTGATCTAGTCTCGCATAACTTACTTTTACCCAAGCTGATGAGCAAAACGAGAACAAGGTGAAAGCAGGAGCCAACGTTCCGACAAGCGGACTTGTCTTCTTCAAGGCCTATTCAGGCCCTTCAAGGCCTTAAAGGCCTAGAAGAAGACAAGTCCACTTGTCGAAACATTGGCTCCTGCTTTCTCCTTGTTCTCGTTTTGCTCATCGTCTAGAATTTCCATCTCCCCCATTCCCCGTGTTTTCCCTAGATTTTTACCAAAACTGTCATTTCTTGGCTTCCCCCGATTCACTTTACGGTTGGCTTAAAGATTATTTGTATAAACGGCAGCAAAATGTGGTTCTGAACAGTGCGACGTCAAGAACAGTTAATGTTTTATCAGGTGTGCCTCAAGGGTCGGTCTTTGGGCCGTTGCTATTCCTCATATTTATCAATGATTTAAGTGAAGGCAGTGTTTCTAATATCAGACTGTATGCGGTTGATTGCGTTGTGTACCATCCGGTGTCATGTTCCGAACATACGAGTGTGTTGCAGTTAGATCGCGAAAAAAAATTTGTTCCTGGTGTGCTAAATTGAAAATGGATTTGAACGTAGTAAAGTGTAATCGTGTTAAATTTACGAACAAAAGAAAAAGGTGTCCAGTTCATACTCTCTAAATACTGTTTTAGTGCAATGCGTTGATGAAATCAAATACCTGGGCGTCACTTTAACTGCGGCATTAGACTGGACATCCCACATTGACATAAGCGCTAAAGCGTACGCCTTTTGCACCTTTTCCAGAGGAACTTCAAGTATGCGCCCAAACCTTTGAAGGAAGCTTTGTATCTTACAAATATTAGGCCGGTGTTAGAATACGCTTGCGCAGCATGGGACCAGTTAAGTTTTTGTGATTGTTGTTCTTTTCTACTTGAAGGTGACCAAAGTCTCTTCAAGGTGTTTATCGGCGTTGATGAAGCAGGAGGCAGGTTGGAGGTAACAAAACTTGAAGATATATTGTAACGGAAATATTTACACAGTCAAATACAGAGTTAGCAAAAGAACACTGATACAAAACACACAAGTAAACAGCGCCTTACTCTTCTACTTTTTCTTAAGTTAGAGCCTAGGACAACTGTCATTACATACGACCAACCGAGTCTCACTGTTCTACCACTAAGTGGTTACGGCCCAGACTAGCGTTGCATCGTACGGAGTCTTACTGTTCTATCAGGTTTAGTGATTACAGCCTAGACTGAGGAACAAGCACCTCGTCTCGGTTGTTATAGGGGAAAGAGACAAAGAAAAAGGGCGGTAGGGTCGTTAGCCCATCCCACGGAAGCAATTGCCAATGAGAGTTGACAGTTTCTTAAGCCACAACCCAAAGGGATGGGCTTACTCTCATAAGTGAATCTATTGGAAAACCACCCTGTTTTCCCTCTTCCCACATCTTCCTCTCCCCCTCCTATTTCCACGTGGTCAGTGACGGCCTCGTCAAACACGCCAGGCATGCATGATTTATTGAGGCCATCTCGCACCTCAGCGGCGTTTCTAGCCAGCAAGGGGGGCTCGGGCGCTGGTGTCCCAACACCGCGTACCGTAGTCCCCCTCAAGGTTTTTCCTGGTAGAAAACTAATTACCGCTGGCGGCATCCGGACTCGGGTGCTCTTCAAACGACGCCGCGCCCCTCTCTACGGCGCGCACTGCATGTTGCAACACGACACAAAGCGGGCTCTCCCCAGCGCTCAAAACAAGATGCACGTGGCTGCCGTCCGAATGCGAGGGGCGCGAACCCCCCGCTCCGTACGCGCCAGACGTGGTCAACATTGCTAGCAGCTGCGTCTCCAATTAGCAGGGGACTCAAGAGCCGGCGCCACAACGTCGCGTATACAACCGTCCCGCTCGAGCTTTGTCCGCGTGGCCCTATTATGACCATCGGCGGAATGTCAACAAAGCCCGCGCAAAAGCATTTTCTCCGAATCCGTATTGCGCCTCTGCACCGCGCCCCCCGCGGCGGCGCGCGCCTCGGCTCGTTACCGACACCACGCGGGCCGTCCGACCCCTCACAAACAGAATCGTTTGCCGCCCGAGGCGCTGGGGGGTGGACGCTTCCCCAACGCACGGGCCACTCGCGGCACTTCAAAAGTATATACAAAACAATCATGCAGCCCTACGCCGTCCATTCTGCCTGTTCGAGAGATGAGCGGCCTAACACGTTCCCCCTAAAGAGTATACTGGGCTGATTTTCGCTCAGTGATACGATAAATCACTGCCGCGATTACATAATGAACATTCTAACCACACCCTAGCCTAATTACATCACAACAACAAACACTTTCAAGTAACTAAGCAAGAAGAGAGTAAAAAGAAATACACAATACATGTCATCAAACTATTAAGCACACGATTGCAGTTCCAAACTGTAAGAGCACTCTAGTGTCTCTGTGTCTTGAATCGGCACTCACAAAGTCCGCAATATACAGCGCCAAGTGAGCAGGAATATTCACGCCCATCCAGTTGGCATGGCACTATAGTATTACGCTGGCTTCCATGAGCTGTTGTGAAGCCTGGACAAAGCATCCGCGTTACCATTACTGACACCCTTCCGATGTCGCACTGACACGTGATATCGCTGTAAAGCCAGCGCCCATCTTGTCAATTTTGCCCCGTGTGGAGTCGAAGTTGTAAGGTACGACAATGGATTGTGGTCGGAAACAACGTTTCTCTCGGCACCAAAAAGCCAGTAGTCAAACTTCTTTAAGGCCCATATAATAGCAAACGCTTCCCTCTCAATTGTCGACCATCGCGTCTGAGTCGGCGCGAAGCGGTGGCTGGCAAAGGCAATAGGCCTCTCCTTTCCCTCAGCTGTCATTTGCGCCAAACAAGCGCCCGCCGCCGTAGCTGACGCGTCTGTGAAAAGCCAGTAGGGCTCAGATGGGTCTGGAGTGCTGAGCGCCACGGCCTCGCACAGGGACTGTTTCAGTGTCTTAAACGCCGTCTGAGCTTCCTCTGACCAGGGTATGCTATTGGGTACCCCCTTCTTTGTTAACCGCGTGAGCGGGCTCGCCACCTCTGCACATTCTCGGACGCACTCGCGATAGTAGCCGCACAGTCCTAGCAGGCTGCGTAGCTCCTTTTTAGTGCGTGGTGTCGCCACATTCTTAATTGCAGCTATTTTCTCTTCGTGTTCTGGGGTTGAGAATCTTGGTGCGCAACCTAATTTCTCGAGCATCGACTGTGTGAGCTGTGATTTGAAATTAGTGCCCTGGTCGGAACAGATCATTTCCGGAACGCCAGTGCGACTGAAAATTTCAATCAACGCGTCGCAAGTCGCCTTAGCTGTCAAAGAACGCAGTGGGACAACCTCTGGCCACCCTGTGCAAATGTTCACCAAGCAAAGCGCGTACCTGTGACCTTTCGCTGACGGTCTGTCTAAGGGTCCAATGATGTCTGTACTGACAATTTGAAAAGGGTGATTTGGCCTAGTGGGAGGAGTTATAGGTACTCTGTCCGTGCGACGCCTGTCAGAGCGAATTTGACAATCATGGCACGAACGACAATGCTCTAATACCTCCTTCTCCATGCCAGGCCAAAAAAAATTACACCTAATACGCACTTTAGTTTTCCTTGGCCCTAGGTGCCCTCCGCATAGTGACTCATGAGCTAAACGCATCACCTCACTGCGCTTGTCTTTGGGAACAACTAGTTGTCTCACTCGGGTGCCTACTATTGAGTCCCAGTGGTGTAAGAGTCCATCAGAGACGAACATGCCGGATTTCCCACTCCGAGCATCTTCCCAACCTTTCTTTAAGGTAGCGTCAGCTAGCTGCCATCTGCGGAACTCTTCTCTCTGGCTTATTGACGCATCCCTCTCTTCATCAATTAGCTCAACTTCTCCAGAAACACCTTCCTCCTCCAAAGTAACATTGCAGGCTACTGCCTCGGCTTTCTCATTTGATCGCTCTATCCTCTGAGCAGGCTCGGCCGGTGCTACAATGGATTCCAGAGAGCTGCTGGCCTTGAATAAATGTTCCCAATCTTCCTTGGTCAACAAACAATCTGTGCCCTCGACGAGCTCATTAGTCAACGCGCAGAGTAGGTCAATGTTCTGGGGCTCCGCCGCCATTTGCGGGCTATTTAACTTTACCGGCAACGTTGCTAGCTTTGCCTCGATAGTTTTACCAAACGCAGACACCAATCTTATTGTGCCTGATGGCTCCACGATACTTTTCGGAAGGAGACTCTCGCGTATGACAGTTATTTCACTTCCCGTATCTAGAATCGCATCTGTGGATACGTTTCCGCATGAGATAGGGATCAACTGCAGGTTAGTCATGCCTTCGCCTTTGTGTTTCAAGGCCTCTACCTTTGCAGTGAGGACTCCATTCGGTATCTCACTTCCCGTCTCGTGGGCTATCGACACCCTTTGTGCCCTCTGCCTTGGCTCGATAACCTTCTTTGGCTGATTTTCCTTGTCACTAGACATCGGGCAATCCTTAGCGAAATGGCCTGAGCTGTGACATACGTGGCACCTGAGGGCGCTTTTCGCTACGCGCGTCTGCTTTTGCCCCATCTCTGCCACTGATGACTTTGAGGCGTATCCTTTGCCTTTGGCTTGTTCCAAAGTTTGTAGTACTTTGGCAATCTCAGGTGGCTTAAGCCATCCCTCGCCTTCTCGTAGCATCACGTATTCAAGACCCTCTATACTAAGGCCCGCTTTTATACGATCCGCTACCATGAGTTCTGCCATCACTTCTACAGTGTCGGCTCCTCTTACTTGAAGGTAGTAGGAGAAATACGTTTTCACTCGCGACGCGAACTGTGACCACGTTTCCTCCTTCCGCTTCACTGCTCTCTCAAACCTTTGCAGATACTCCGCCGGAGAAAGCTTCAGTTCCATCAACACTGCCTGTTTAACTGACTCGTAATCTGTACTCTCTTCCTGGTTGAGGTTACGCAGTAGGTAGCGAACGCGCTCAGTTAGAGCTGGCATGACTAAATGCACACGACTCTCATACGGTACCCCGTAAGTAGCAAAAAGTCTTTCTACCTCCTCAAACCATAAGGGTACATCCGCGTCACACGGCAGGCGGAACCCTTTCAGCACTTTTGCGCATTGCGCGACGGAGTCGAAGCCCATTCGCCTCCGATCGCCCCGCTCCGACTCAGCGCTGGACGACGTGCCATTGAGACGTTCAGCATTCGTCCTTGCCTGCAACAGCCTTTCGTACTCAATCTGAAGTTGTATACAGGTAGTCTGAGCATTGAGCCTTTGAATTTCAAGTTCAAGCGTTCTTGTATCATTCGGAATTTGCAAAGGCTGAGATGCCTGCTGCGAATATTCCTGGCTCTGACTGGGTTCTCTCATTTCATTTGACTTATCGGAATTTAGCCTATCGTCATTTGATAACTCCCGATTCCGATCCATTTCCGCCACAGTCGCACCCTCAACTCCATTAGACTCCATTGTCTCTGCGCCCCTGCGTGTCCTCACCATTTGCTCTACACATCAACTGCCATGCCAACTTGAGAAAGACGCAAGAAATCCTGCTCACCCTTTGCTGAATGCACTGTCGTTTTCGGATCTCCTCCACGGTGCCGGGCTTGGCTGCTGTGGGATCTTCTCAAAGGTGCAGGAGGTGCTCGTTGGATGACTTGATCCCTTCACCACTGGTCCAGGATTCGATGTTGTAGAGTTCGCCGATCCTGTCGACTGCGCCAGTTAAGTTTTTAGGATGTTTGATTGTTCTTTTCTACTTGAAGGTGACCAAAGTCTCTTCAAGGTGTTTATCGGCGTTGATGAAGCAGGAGGCAGGTTGGAGGTAACAAAACTTGAAGATATATTGTAACGGAAATATTTACACAGTCAAATACAGAGTTAGCAAAAGAACACTGATACAAAACACACAAGTAAACAGCGCCTTACTCTTCTACTTTTTCTTAAGTTAGAGCCTAGGACAACTGTCATTACATACGACCAACCGAGTCTCACTGTTCTACCACTAAGTGGTTACGGCCCAGACTAGCGTTGCATCGTACGGAGTCTTACTGTTCTATCAGGTTTAGTGATTACAGCCTAGACTGAGGAACAAGCACCTCGTCTCGGTTGTTATAGGGGAAAGAGACAAAGAAAAAGGGCGGTAGGGTCGTTAGCCCATCCCACGGAAGCAATTGCCAATGAGAGTTGACAGTTTCTTAAGCCACAACCCAAAGGGATGGGCTTACTCTCATAAGTGAATCTATTGGAAAACCACCCTGTTTTCCCTCTTCCCACATCTTCCTCTCCCCCTCCTATTTCCACGTGGTCAGTGACGGCCTCGTCAAACACGCCAGGCATGCATGATTTATTGAGGCCATCTCGCACCTCAGCGGCGTTTCTAGCCAGCAAGGGGGGCTCGGGCGCTGGTGTCCCAACACCGCGTACCGTAGTCCCCCTCAAGGTTTTTCCTGGTAGAAAACTAATTACCGCTGGCGGCATCCGGACTCGGGTGCTCTTCAAACGACGCCGCGCCCCTCTCTACGGCGCGCACTGCATGTTGCAACACGACACAAAGCGGGCTCTCCCCAGCGCTCAAAACAAGATGCACGTGGCTGCCGTCCGAATGCGAGGGGCGCGAACCCCCCGCTCCGTACGCGCCAGACGTGGTCAACATTGCTAGCAGCTGCGTCTCCAATTAGCAGGGGACTCAAGAGCCGGCGCCACAACGTCGCGTATACAACCGTCCCGCTCGAGCTTTGTCCGCGTGGCCCTATTATGACCATCGGCGGAATGTCAACAAAGCCCGCGCAAAAGCATTTTCTCCGAATCCGTATTGCGCCTCTGCACCGCGCCCCCCGCGGCGGCGCGCGCCTCGGCTCGTTACCGACACCACGCGGGCCGTCCGACCCCTCACAAACAGAATCGTTTGCCGCCCGAGGCGCTGGGGGGTGGACGCTTCCCCAACGCACGGGCCACTCGCGGCACTTCAAAAGTATATACAAAACAATCATGCAGCCCTACGCCGTCCATTCTGCCTGTTCGAGAGATGAGCGGCCTAACAGGACCCCTTCACAAAAGTTCTTGAAGTTAGAGCGTGTTCAGAAAAGGGCTGCAAGATTCGTCACGGGCATCTACGACTACAATATTAGATGTTCGCAAATCAGGGAAAATCTAGGGTGGAAGTTGCTGTCCACACGCAGAAAAATAATCAGGTTGATGCTTTTACACAACATTAACAACGGTAACACAGGAATCGATAATAACATATATTTAAAACCACCTCATTATCAGTCTAAGAGACGCGACAATTCGAAGAAAATAATGGCCTACCAAGGTCATGTTAATGTATTTAAGTTTTAATCCTTTCCGCGAACAATTGCAGAATGCAGTTTGCTCCCCGATGAGGTATTGTCTGCACCCAATTTTTTCATCTGCCAAATAGAAATTTGCGTGAATCTATTTTAGACAATATTTCCAGTGTGCCGTTTTATGCATTGTGTAACAAATCTTATAATCGGATGCTGTTAGTATTGAATTTGTTGCCTTTCTTTACTAATTACGATGATTGTATTTTTAATACCATAGCTGATATGATGCCGTTTTTCGCGAAGTTCGATCTTTGGCCTTTATGTTTGTAATTAACCCCCCTACGATAATGCCCAACTCGGGCGCTGTAGGTATTTGTAATAAATAAATAAATAAATAAAAATCCCCCCCCCCCTCACGGCCTTTCGCGCGACGCAAGACGGCGCGTCTGCTTCCTTCCCTCGGGCGCGCCAGACTGAGCCACGATCACCGACTTCCCTCGCGTGCTTTCAGTCGCACATACAGCATGCGACGAGCGGCGACGGTATTATCGCACTTGGGGTGCGATCTTGTACGCGTTCCAAGCTCGAACGGAGGCGGTCCGTTCTTTCCGTCGCGAAATTGGCGGTCCGTTCCGTTGCGCTCGTCCGATAGCAGACAACACAGAATGATTGACAGCAGATATCACTTCACAATTGGCGTCATGGCGTTCGACACCGTTCAAACTGACCAAGCGTGTGCGGCTCGGTGGAACGGACCGCCTCCGTTCTATTTTGGAACGCGTACAAGATCGCACCCTTGATCTTTATACAGAACATCACGGCGGCAGCGGCGGCGAAAGTACGCCTTGAGTATCCATATGATGCTATCGTAATAAAGCAGCAACGCACCTGGCATCGCAACCCTATAGCGGTGGAACGTGCAGCCGGCATCAACAGAGGCGATACATAGCACGGGGAATGCGTCAGTACTAAGATACGTGCGATTGTCATCCAATGGTTAAAACGTCGGACTGCTGTTCTGGGGGACCGAGGTTGGATCGCACAATCGGGAACGTAATTCGAATTTTGCATGAGCGCAGCAGAAATCACCGTTTCTTTCATGTCCACTAAATAACTCTATATAGTACTAAGCTGGGATGAAGTGAAGCTTTCTAAAAAGCTCGGGTACAGCGAAGGAATTGCATTTGATACAGTAGTGAAGTGCTCGCAAAGCCGTGGGTAGATTTATGGCAGTGAAAAACCAGATTCCAAGGACTTCCGAGAGGTGTGAGGACTTCCTTTTTACAGCTTCGCTGTCTTTGATGCACGAGTTGCTAGGATTTGCATACATCTGCAAACGTCTTTTTTTTAACTCTTTCGTAATCGTACCTGTAGAAATCGATCACTTTGATCGGCAGTTTTTCTACACGTTGTTAAAGATTTTCGTTAGACTTGTGCTAATAGCAACGTCATGCACCGTCTGAGAGGACGACTGAACCTTTACAATTTGTAAGATTTGGCTATTTCTTGGCCGAATGGGGAGTCTGGAAAAATAAAACTTCGACTAGTGGTATTGTATAAACTAGCGTCCAGTGCTCCTGGCACCACTTCAATAAAAAGACGTAAAATTTGCATCCTGGTCTACTCGTCAACACAATTTTAAATGACAGCCACAGTGCAGACACAGAAGCGTCTCTCGGATTGACAATTCTCCGAACCGACGTCTATACGTCAGATCGGAAGTTTTAACGATTTCTCAAACAGCGTTAAATGATCATGAGTGCGTGTTATCTCGATAATTGCGTTTGACTAATATGAAGTGCAACTACTTCCCCCGCCATGGTTTGCTTTTACCCAACTGTGCTTCGACAGCGTATGTAAAAATTATTACGAGATGTCCATCCCTTTATGGGAGCTTACTGACGCTTGGCTAGCCGTCTACTCTATTACATTTTGAGCACTGTCTATGCAAATGGACTTAATCATTACTGTATAATATTGTGCAACACTACACATTACTGTACAGTACAGGAACTGAACAAATTACGTGGAGGTTCCAGCGCCAGGTAAACGCACACGAGACAATGTTGCTTGCATAGAAAAGCTAATCGAGCCAAATGACCAAGTATGAGGAAGTTTCTGCATGTTCCTTGACCCGAGAACCATTACTTCGCGAGCATAAAGAATGCAGCTAAAATACACACAAGGCGCCTGCTGCAATGAATAAAACAAATGATCCCTCTACAATAACAAATTACCCCAGTTTTCACATTTGCGAAGCTATCGCATAGCATGGGCATCACTGTGGCTAGTATTGATATCAACTAATCTTCATAATAAGTTTCTTGCGTGATCTTACAGAAGTTGGGAACTAGGAACCAGGAGTATATTTTTTTATATCTCAGGTTTTTTTTACTATCAATATACTTTTGCCAAAAATAGCAATCTATTACTTTTTTTCGTGTTCCTTGAGGCGCTTCTTCTAAGTTTCATACAAGAATCCTGAAATATTGTCTGAACAATTATTATTGCTAAACAGCCATTTACAACATCAGTGATCAGGCGATAATTTTATGTATCGTAGTAACGTTGGGACTGTACGTCTTGAAATAAAATGTTTAGACATAGAAGAACCGAAAACGAGTACATTTCTAGCGGAACACTGTAAAATAATTTACACCCTCAAAAGTGAAAAAGGGTGCGCATGTGTATATAACTCACATCCTTAGGGTGTGCGTTACAAATTATAATATAATGTGAGATATAAATCACACCCTTAGAGTGTGACATATATAACTGACACCCTAAGGGTGTCAGTGTGGGGTGTGAGTTATAGACATATATACACGCTTTTTCACATTTAAGGGTCTAAACTATTTTACAGTGTAACGAAAAAATATAGAAAACGCCACTTTTCATTCGCCTGTGCTCAGTGTCTCTTTGAACTGTTGAATCAAGCGAAAACTAAGCCGTCACTTCCCGTATTGTTCGCACTATAACCTCTCTGAGGGAACGCCTGCGCACCAGCGTAATGAGTAAACAAGAGATCACGTTTCACCTTTCGCCGCATTTTTCCTGTAGATACGACCACGTCGGTAATGAAACGGACAAACGGCGATACCCAAAGAAAATGCGACTCCCTCAGTACGCCCCCCAGGCGCCCACAGATGCTTTTAGTAACGCTACACCGTACTGCGTCGTGGGTTTCATAGTCCCCAAGCACGTGCATAGCGCCCCGTCTACAACATTGTGCGAATTGCCTCGGCCCGGTCTCAGATTGCTGTGTGTGTAGATATTTCTGCTCTCTGTACAAGGGACACGAGCTCCAATCTGCGCTCTCGTATTTCAATCTGATGTAAGTGCCTCTTCTGCCGTCTGGCTCCATCATAGCGCCGAACTCTATCTCCCTTCTTGCTCTTGCTCCTGTTCCGTTAGCGCTCCTGGAAGTCATTTCTTGATGAAAACGGTCTCGAGCATGAAGAAGCGAGCAGCCGAGAGCTGTTCGCGGTGTTCTGATTGTTCGCGCTCGACCTTGTTTTCGGAGGCAGGACGTCTAAGCAAAAGCACAAAATACGATCCCGAAGGCAAGCTGGATCGCCATCGATATAACTGTTGGCGCACGCCCACACATCGTTTCGTTCGTGAGCTGTGCGTCTTACAGGGCACTTCGCAGTCGCAAATCGACTCAAACTTCTTACAGAATTGCTCGAAATGTCTCAGTCAGACATTCCACGATGAAGACTCGAGCCGACACCTTACTTCCCAAGGGAAAAGCAGCATTTTCATGGTCGCTCAGGTGCTGTGTACCAGCCAAATTTCACCTCAGGCCATGACATCAAAAGTTGATTATTCTCTACCGCTTGTGGACATATTTTGCGCTACTAAAGCTTTGATTCGCATGATAGGCTGCTCAATTATCTACTTCGGCTGCGACATACAGCACCTCCTGTAGATCTGGCCAGTTTATTATACTTGTGTAAGCACTGCGTACGGGAATTGGAAGGTCGTTAGGTATTCGGCGCAGCAACACACTCCGCCGGCTGTTTCCTCAAAAACCAAATGACCTGCTACAAGGATAGATGTAGATTCTTTCAAGAAAGGGTGGACCTACAACATATGGTTTGGGCTTGTCCTCAGACGCACACACAGAATAAACTACACAAGACCAGGGAGCAGTGGGAGACCGCGTTGCTCAGCTGTGCACCGGAAGACCAACTTAAAGCAATCCAGGAGGCCGAAGATGCTGCCAGCGCCCAAGGGCTCAAGGCCGTCATCTAGGTACAGAGGCCTAGGTCTCAAATCTTCTGTCCTAAAATAAAGTTTATTCCTCCTCCTCCTGCTACAAGAGAGAATAACTCGTGCTCCATCATTTGCTTCACTGCGCCGACCTGCAAAACTGCAGTTTGTCAACCTATAAGTGTATCCCCACGTGAGGCAGCGCAAATGCCAAAACCTCACCGCGGCCATTCCAGTTTGCATGATGCAACCATCCTACAGCTTGCTATGGTGCCAGCACATCTGGTACAAAAAGTTGTAAATATGGTGCGACGTGTATTTAATTGCGCTTCGGGATCTAACTCTTGTCTGATGCCCATTGTGAGTCACAGGTGCAGTATGTGCAAGGAGACAAAGCTGACTGAATCATTGTTTTTCAATCCTAACGATGGGGCACTTTGTCGTCTGCCACCTCCCTACCGATCCCTTTGCTGCCCGCCAGCCGCCCTCTCGGTGTTTTTCTACACTATAGAGCCTTCCTCCATTCAGCCTTCCGTGGGGGCTGTCATGCATGCATTTGTAAAATGAGCCTTCCCTAAAAGAGTCAGCTTACCTCTTCCTGACGGCGTACGTTTCGTAACATCCGAAAACAAAGCCCCGAGGGTGTATTTTTAAGAGTGCAAGGACGCAGGGCGCGAACGTACTACGTCGGCACCGAGAGTGAACTCGGCAACAGAATCGTGCGGGTTTCCTCGCGTGACTGCGCGCGGGTGTGTGCGCCCAAAGTTGTCATAGGCATAAAAACATCTTCGCCCACCCGCTGTAGGAATGAAGAGCAAGGCGGCAAGCCGTTTTCCCCTCGAATCACGTATACTATACGCTTTGCTCGCTGCATAGATACAAAATCGTTGAACTCGAGTTGTCCTCTGCTACATCGTCGTAAAACAAGCCGGCCCCTTCCGAGGCGGTGCGCACTACCGATCCGCGAAAAAAGTGGGAAGGAAGGGCAGTATTGACGCTCGTAAAACTGACCTTTGCCCGAAAGTCGCAAAGCAAAATCGCAGTCGAGTACTCAGAAATTCAGGCGTAGAGAATTCGTGCTTTCCCGTAGGAAGGGACCAATCTACATCTCTTTCCGCTCAGAGATGTCTCGACTATCTTCTTTTTTTAATTCTGCGCGCTTGTTTTGTTGTAGTCGGAGATTAACTTCTTCGTTCGGTTACTTCCCAAGGTCGTAAAGAGCGGTTATAAAATATTCATCCGGGTTTCAAACTCCTGCCGCCTGTCTCGGCGAATTCTGTTGCCAGCTTTATACAAATCCCCCGGGAAGCAACGAATTTCTCCGACGGAGGTCGTGGCATGTCTCTTTCCGTTCTCTTTATTTCCCTCATGCCCCCTTCGGTGTAAGTACACAGTTCACATCCGCCTGCTCTTACATTTCCCTAAATAAACTAGTTGAGAGTTGCGCTTCTGTCGTCTGTTCCTTCTTTGTCCCTGTTTGTCGCGCAGTTAATGTGAATCAATAACTCGGCCAGCTGTCAGTACTTCCGCTCTTACATTATGAGCCGTGTTCGGACGGTATGTGCCTTCTTTCTATTAGCACGCACAATCGTTCCTTTCTCGGCCCTTGCTCTGTACACGTCACGGAGCTCAGCCCGCGGTTTACGTGCGCTTTTGTGATCCGATTTCGTTTCGTGACGATGAGCAAAACGAGAACGAGGTGAAAGCAGGAGCCAACGGTTCGACAAGTGAACTTGTCTTCTTCAATTACTTCCCCATGTTTTCCATGGATTTCATTTAGGGTTGTTTTGATGCAAAAGCGTTATGTGTCCCGTGGAGCAGAAGATCCGGCGTGTTCAAGTGACGGCACCGAAAATTATCGCCATCAGGGAAGTCATAAGCGTCTTGTATGGCGTCATTAGTAATACAAAAGATACTAAAGTGTATGCGTCTTGTATGGTATAGTTAGCAATACACAAGATAGTAAATAGTATAACAACGTTAAGGAGTAGTAATTATGGGTAGTTAATATGAATTTAAACGAAATAAGGTGAATTAAAATTATAACTAGCTAGCATAAGGTGACGTAAGGTGGCGTAACGTGGGTTAAGGTGAAGTAAAATGAATGAAGGCGAGTTAAGGTGGAATAAAGCGAATTAAAGTGAACTAAAGTGGATTAAGGTTGGTACAATTAGAGAGAGGCGGATTAATGTAGAGTGGTGAAGGACACGTGACAGTGTGTGACGTTACGTTCCACGGAGGTAACTAATAAATTAGAGAAGTCATAATGCGTTCGCATTCAGATCACCTAAGGATACTCAAGTGACTGTCAATTTTGTTATATTTGTCATTTTCACTCGTTTCATCCAGTGGTGGACACTTTAAGGCTACAAACACGCTCAATATTGGCAGCGACAAACTCCTGCTTCCCGCCTTGAACGAAATGCGAAAAACTACGCGAGTCTCATTGTCATGAGTTTAAAGCACCCTCAACAAATATCAACAAAGTAACAATTATCGATTCCTGCGTGCTTTCGGCGTACTGACAGGCGCAGACACAAAAATGAGCTTTCCACTCTGTGAAGACGTAATCGGCCACGGCGGCCGCATTTCGATGGGGGCGAAATGCGAAAACACCCGTGTGCTTAGATTTAGGTGCACGTTAAAGAACCCCAGGTGGTCAAAATTTCCGGAGTCCTCCACTACGGCGTGCCTCATAATCAGAAAATGGTTTTGGCACGTAAAACCCCAAATATTATTATTGAAGACGTAATGGCAGAGAAAGCACTTTGCTTTTCTTTGATAGTTTTTACGGTCGTCAGCTTTCGCTGCGATTGAATCTTTACAGAGCGGAATGGTTGTCATTTTTTGCGTTGCTAGTCTAGCGTCGTTGCTCGTTCGGAGGTGCCCGGGCTCGCGATTGTCGTTTTCGTTCAGCATCTCGGGAACGTTCTTCGTCGATGGTCGTTTCGCGCCGGCGCCATTTACATTCTCGTTGCTGTGCCCTCCGGCGCTCCTCGTACGCATGTTGTTCTTCGGTTGTACGAACTATACGTGTCCGCCCCATTGATGACGCAGCTGTTTTTAGCGCCGATACCTGACCTGCTTATACAGACTGCTATAACCTTGACGTCACGCTATTGTTCACAGCGAGCGTTTTAATCTTTTTTCGCATTTTGACATCTTCGCCGGCGCACTGCGCCCGTATAGGTTTGTTAGAAATTGCGAAGTCTGTTTCTGTTGCCGGACGCCGAAAAAACTACGGAAGGTTAGTCATGTACAGCTTTCCCTGTAAAAGTGTACGTTTTGCACGCGGTCATGAATACAAAGTGGCTAATGCACATCACCTCATCTGGGCGCGAGCCCTGTCTATGGAGCCTCACTAGCTTTCCCCGAAGTCTTGAAGTGACACAATAAAAATTGCAGCAACAATTCGGCTTAGCTCAGATGATGCTTACTCCCCCGGTTAGCTTAGATGGCAGAGCGACCGGTGCGGAAAGCACTGGCCCCTGCAGGGTCCCATCCCTGAACTAGTACAGTTTCTTTTAATGCGAGTAGCATGCTTCGCCTACTTCAGCCATATTAAGCTTATCTGTCTGTCTGTATGTCTAGTGAGTGAGTGAGTGAGTGAGTGAGTGAGTGAGTGAGTGAGTGAGTGAGTGAGTGAGTGAGTGAGTGAGTGAGTGAGTGAGTGAGTGAGTGAGTGAGTGAGTGAGTGAGTGAGTGAGTGAGTGAGTGAGTGAGTGAGTGAGTGAGTGAGTGAGTGAGTGAGTGAGTGAGTGAGTGAGTGAGTGAGTGAGTGAGTGAGTGAGTGAGTGAGTGAGTGAGTGAGTGAGTGAGTGAGTGAGTGAGTGAGTGAGTGAGTGAGTGAGTGAGTGAGTGAGTGAGTGAGTGAGTGAGTGAGTGAGTGAGTGAGTGAGTAAAAGAACTTCATTGGAGGTCCGGCGAGGACGCGAACTCGTCGTGCACCCGGCTAGTCTCACGTCGGGACTGGCTGGTCTAGCCCACCGGTCCGGTCGCGGGCACACCGGACAGTCAGGATTTGCTTGTGTAGAGCAGGGTTACGAGAAGCGAGTCCCACTCCTCCTTGCTGAACTTGGGGCATGTTGACGTGCATTCCCAGAACAAGTGTGCTGGAGTGGAGGTCTGTCCGCAGGTCCCAACTCGTCGATAGTTTGGACCGATAGGTATGGGCTCGTGGACGCGATGCCGTCGTGGTCCTGCATCGCCGTCATTCTAGCTTGCCATCGGACGCTCGTCATTCCGTCGTCGTCGGGCCATCGTATAGTCATGCAGTCGTCATGCAGTCATTGTCACACCACCATAGCGTTGTCGTGGTGGTTCAATCGTTGGCATTCCCGCTTCGTGGTCTGACTCTCATCATGCTGTCGTCGTGACGCCTTCTACTGCTCCCACCCAGTGGTCCAAGTAGCTTAGGCAACTAGGTATGTCGCTAGAATAGCAGCTTGGGCTTGTTGGTTTTCCATCCTGCTATAGTAACAGCAGGATGGAAAACAAACAGCGCTTGTGGTGTCTTCTTGTCTCGTCTCTTGTCTACATTTTGCGCTGTTACTAGCAGGAACTAGGTATGCGTTCGGGGTCGTGTTGCCGTCGTGGTCATTGCATCGTTGTTATTCAAGCTTTTTCATCCGACTCTCGTCATCCAGTCGTCGTCATGTCGTCTTCACGCTGTAATTTTATCATTGTCAAAACTTGAGTAACGTCACACCATTGTCGCCACGGCATCGTTGTCATCCAGCCTTCGTCGTTCGATGAACGTCACGCTTTCTTCGTCGTTGTATTGTGACCATACTGTCGTCATTCAATGGTGATTATGGCGCCCTTATCATGCCGTCATCCTCGGAAGTCGCTATCATGCCTCCATCAGACATTCGTCATAATGCCGTCGTAAGTGCTCCATCGTGGTCACACCATCGCCGTCATTAGACTCTCGTCATGCCTTCGCCGTCAAGCCATCGGCGTCACACACCTTTCGTATTGCAGTTATCGTCACGCCATTCTCATCACGCACTCGTTATCATGCCATTTCCTTATGCCGTTGTCTTGCCATCGCCGTCACACATACGTCGTCATGCATGCATCGTCATACCGTTGTCGTCACGTCATCGCTGTAAAGCTGTCGTTTCACCATCGTCATCAGGTCAGTATAGTCATCCCATTGTCGTCATGCCGTAATCGTCACACCGCCTTCGTCGATCCATCGACGTCATTCCTTGTCTATCGCAACCATGCTGTCGTTACTAAATCGTGATAGTGCCGTCGTCGTGCTATCGTTGTCGTTGCGTCGTCGCCACACAAGCACAGCGTAATCAACATCGGGCGGAGCTCAGAGGCAGTGTAGTCAAAGTTGATGACGGGGGGGGGGGGGGGGGGGGGTCTTCGAGGCAGCGAAATCAAATGCGTGGCTGGGTCGATCCTGATAACAGTAACACATTACAGTCACGCAGGTGTAGCATGTGGATCTGTAACTATTTTGACACTTTCTTCCCATTCGGCATCGCTGTCTCTTCGAATAGATGACATAGCGGGGGATGCTCTCACATAGCTGACGCGCGGAGAAAGAAAGCTCGAACGACAGCAGTGACATCGTCGTGGAGGGGATTACCGGGAAAGCAGCTGCGTAGTGGCGTTTCTTTATATATCGCCAATGGTGTGCGTGCAGTTCAATGTGACCCCACAGGTCTCGACTGGGAGGTGCAATATTGATCGTGTCTTTGCAAGGGGTGTAAACGCGTTAAATGTCAAGCGTCACGTTTCGTAGGTCCCAGTACACGCGCTCCTTTTAGTAATTTTACCTGCACCGCGATACCAGCAGCGTTTCAGTATATTGATCGTGTGATGGAAGCTGTCGACCATGATGGATCTGAATGTGTTCGAATCTGAGGCAGAAACGATCATTCAATTCGTTCGAGGAGTAAATAACTAAAGTACATCGCTTCAACAGAAGCGACGTCATCATACGCATTACATCAACTTAGCATCTACATTAATTTCACGTCACATAAGGTTAGCACATATTGCGTTAACCCAAGCATACACCAAAGAAGCTTCGCGTAGACCGATTCACACGCAGCATGGGATCCGCGTATTATATATACATATGTAGGCTTCCCCTTCTGTGAAAACCGTATGGGTATCCTTTGTAGTTTGGTCTACTTACGGGTGGATGACAATATTTCCCTTCAGCTCAGTTCAACAAAACTGATATGCTTATCCAATTATACTGCGCTCTGAATTGTCGATCAGTTCGAGCTTTGTGCTGCCTTCTGCTGGCCCCCTTGTTGGTTCACATGGTCGAACTACCGTTCTGGAAATGTGTTGCTGCTGGGTTGGATTCTCGGGCCATAACGAACTTTTCAACGGCGAAATTTTTTTCTTGAGAGTCTTGTGCAAGCTTCATTTGTAGTTTTATAGTCTTGTAATTGCTCATGCTTTCATTCTTCTTTTTTAATGCGATTGGCATTTTCTAATGGATCTATCCATCCGTCCGTCCGTCCGTCCGTCCGTCCATCCATCCATCCGTCCGTCGGCCCGTCCGTCCGTCCGTCCATCCATCCATCCATCCATCCATCCATCCATCCATCCATCCATCCATCCATCCATCCATCCATCCGTCCGTCCGTCCATCCATCCATCCATCCATCCATCCATCCGTCCGTCCGTCCGTCCGTCCGTCCGTCCGCCCGTCCGTCCGTCCGTCCGTCCATCCATCCATCCATCCATCCATCCATCCATCCATCCATCCATCCATCCATCCATCCATCCGTCCGTCCGTCCGTCCGTCCGTCCGTCCGTCCGTCCGTCCGTTTATCCATCCATCCATCCATCCGTCCGTCCGTCCTCTTACGCTGACCCATTGGCCTAAGTTGCCGACCAGCTTGGATCACTAAGTATGTGCTCGTGACCGTGATGCCGTCGGGGCCGTTCCATCGTCGTCATTAAAGGTACACTAACTAAGACTACGTGGACTGTTAAAAAACACGCAGATCCCTCGCATTGTGGGGAATCGATGTAGGCGAAGCTTTGTCTGTTGTTTTGCGTTCGTTGACGTTATTTGGCGGTGATGTTGACGGCATATGGCAGTCGTGACGTGAAATGTTACCTTGCCTGCTCCGCTTGTGTTTATTGCTCTTGCTCCGCTCGACGCATTATGCGAACCTATCGTCTTCTCGGCACTAAGTGCACGCTTCGGCGCCATTCTGGATTGTAGCGTTTTAACTCACAAAACTGTCTTCTCTCTCTTTCTCTATTCCCTCTCCAACATTCTGCCCACCTACTCCTACTACTGTCGTTGCTGTTGCAGGTGACAAGTGCGACAATTTCTGCGCTAAAATAACAATTTACCCTTAATTTCTTATTTAATACCCTAAACATAAGAATTTGCCTTTTGAAGCAGACAAACCGTGCGCTGCTAACACGTTGTTTTATATCAATTTGCTTTTCGTTGTTTTTTTATTTGCATCCCGTCGCGGCAGCCTCACGTGCATGCTCGCGCGAGCAAACGGCGCTGGCGTCCAGCGAAGCATAGACGGAACGCGCGGAGTGATGAAATTTGGAGACCGCACTGCTTCGCGTAGCTACCACAGCGTTGCACCAGATGTATGAAACTGAGTGCAAAAGCTTTGTGAATTGGGCTCTAATGCTCCTTCATTCAAGGCTTGATGATCCATATCCGCCAGAACTGCCACATCCTCCCCCATTATACAAAGAGTTCTGGGACGCTGCTCAACGTTCAAGTTCACCGCGGCCGCGGCAGTGAGTCATGGCACTGTGTAATACTCCCGGAGCTAGATCTATAGTACACGCGTAACATCCAAGAAAGTGAATGAGAAAGAGGCGCCGCTGTAGCATAAGAACATCGCGTGCGTAATTCGAAGACGCGAGTTTGGAGCCCGCTCGCGGCAAGTAGCGTTTCTCATTCAGTTTTAGATCCATTGATTTTAAAATTTCTAGCTCTAAATTTTAAAAAAGGGAAAGAAAACGCAAGTTAACGAACGCTCTTTTTGGTTTCATTGTCTGTTGGCTTCATGTGATTATATCTCTGGATGGGCACCACTTAATTCGTAACAGCTTCTTGGCATAGATAGCTCTGACGTAACCTTTATTCTCCACTTGTCTGAAGTTATTCCAAAGACAAAAAAACATGTAATCCACAACTGTTATCTAACGATACGCGATTGTAATCTGCTGTCTCATTCATAGTACACGCTTGTTACCTAATCTGAGAGGCCCCTTCCGTGCAAGTGTCTCGGAAGTGCCACTGAGGCCAATGACTGACCGAGTCCTGGGGGAGAAATTGTCAAGAAAGCGAATAAAGGGAAAGAAACAAGATGGGCGTCCGGTTTGCTACACTTCGCGAGAAACAGGAGGTGGGAACAGACTCCTGAGGTAAGCAGCAACCGCGGCGGGTATACTTTCTCGCGGGCCGGATGTACACGTTTCTTAAGTACGTCAGTACGAATCCACGCGAAATCTCGTCGCGGTATTGTCTATACAGCCTCGCTCCGGGAGCAGAAGTAACAGCTTAATGCAGGTCATGAAAATCTCGCATCGCACTGTCGTATAAATATCGTCTCTGCCTTGTTTACTTATATGTTACTGGTTTGTAAGCATAGTTGAAGTGCTTTCTTTTCTTGTTTTTACAGTAACGTTAATATTAATATGACTCCATACCGGAACACGATGAGGATGTTCAGAACTACGCGGACAATGCTCCCTACACGAAATCGAGCAAGGCTGGTATAAAACGTGAGCTGGAAAGTGCCGTTGCTTTCTCTAATCTGGTACTTATATAACCACATCGTGTGACTTCCTTCCTTCGTGCAGCACCAAAGTTATCGATAACGTATATATATATATATATATATATATATATATATATATATATATATATATATATATATATATATATATGTCGTTTGTGTGTGTGCGCCTTGTTCTCAGCCACGATGCATCGAGTAGAGACCGAATGAGCAGTCCCTGAGGGAAATAGCCATAGAGAAGGGCCATTTTAAACCAGTCTTATCTCCTTTTCGTCGGTGTGGTTGAGAAAAGAAAGATTCAAGCAAGGAAAATAGCACGTTAAGCTTGTGTAGATATAGAGGAAACCTCTTGTGTCTCGGACCAAACGGCCAGCTTTTTTTGCGTTCCCGGATCGGCCGTCTCTTCTTCTTCCGGGTTGAAATCCTTATCCGTTTGGTTTCTTGAGAGACCATCAAAAACAGAACGAGAGAAAAAAAAAAGGCGCGCGCGAGCGCTCGACCTACGCGCTTTTGCGTTCTTTTCCGCGCAGCCATTTTGTTCGTCCCACAACATAAAATCTCAATGGCGCCTTCCAACTGGCATCCTCCTTCTACTACGCGACGCCACCCACGCACACGCGTATGGCCACGCAAGCACGGACTGGAAAAGACGCCTCCATCTCTTCTTCGGTGTCCCGGCAGTCGGCAGCCGAATCACCGATCCGCGATTCGCACGCACGCACGCACGTAACACAAACGCGCGCGCAGTCCTCCTTCACCTCAAAAGCGGTGAGCCCGCGTTCAAACTCTCGTGCGTTTGCTCTGTGCTTTCCCAGACGGGCATCGGTGGCATATAGTCCGTTTCGTCTCGTCATACCCGAGCGTCTGTTAAGACCGTCACGGGCAGCGCGAGCCTCATCCCCCGCCCCGTATGTGGAGCCGTCCCTGCTTCAAGCTCCCGCGCGGAGCAGTCCCGACCGGAGCTCGAGAACGGTGCTGGCTGTGCCATACGTATAATGGTTTATAGAGCAACGCGCGCGCTCCCGACAGCCTAGCGGGAAGGGCTTCCGCGTTTCTCCGCCGCAGCGGGCCATGAATATTTGACGTGGGGACGTTTCGACCATGCACGAATGCCCCGTATCTCTCTCTCTCTCTTTCTCTTAGAAGCGAACGCGAGGCCTAGGTTGTTGTCCCAGCTATACCGTGCAGTGCTCGCTGAGTGGTGCAGGCGGGCTCTTCGAGGCAACTAAAGCAAAAATATTTAGGAGTCATTTGCTGAAAAGGCGACTTCACCGACGCGTTTCACCGCGCATGCGGGTGCTGCCGGAATAGCGCGCAACTGGAAGCAGCAGCCCAAACTAAGTTTGTTCAGGGGAGTGTGGATTAAGGTGAGCCTCCTGCATAAAGCAAGGCCCGCGAGCTCGGTGTGTGGCGTAAGCTGTGCTTTGTCTCGATGTGATACGTGGAAGTACGTAAGGCTGCTGCACCCTGTCGCGCGAGACTGAACTCGAGACTGTGCTCGATACTGAGATGGTGATGCACGTCATTTGTATGAATGCGCCAGCCAGCACCAGCCAATCAGGAAGGCAATCGTCCGCGCGTTCGGACGATCGCGCTCCTGATTGGCTGATGCCGGCTGCAGCTTCCACTCCGATGTCATTGCATCGAAAGAGTGTGCGCCACCATTACCATTACGCACGCTGTGATTTTCATTTTGTTTTTTAAGAAAGAAAGTAAGAAAAAGAAGAGAGTGCGGAGGAGTGTCTATATACAGTGTTCAGCATGGTAACGTGCATTTTTTTCCTTCTCTTTCTCTTTCTTTTTCTTTAGGAATTAACTTCTTAACCTGCATAACATAGGCGCGAATACTGGCACTACTTTCTCGGTCAGCAGACAATAGGGATACAAGCCCGTTTGCTGGCATTTGCATTCGGCGTACATATGAGCTTCGTATATACGTATGTATCCGTAACTATATCCGCTGAGATACCAAGCGACTCAGCAGACAGCCTCTCAAAACCTGGAGGCTATTCAAAGAAAGCTACACTCTAATAAAACAACCATATAAATCTGTTCTTTTTTTTTCCTTTCTTCTTTAACAGCATGCAGCCCGAGACCACTTAGAGAGCATCTAACAAGCCATAAGTAGTCCTTAAAGCCAGCCTTTCGGGGACGCAAGATTTTTTTCTGCGCACAGTAAGAAATGAAACATCCTGTCTCCGACGCAGTTATTTAATTAGCACGGATACCACTGTCGTGTCGCGAGCGTTCTTGCACATTCCTCTCCTCTCTCTGTCGTCTCTTCTACGAACTGCATTGCGACACTTAAAATGCATATCTTCTGGCAGTGGAAGTCCTCCCACTTTTTACGTCGCTTGTTGACTTTTCTTGTTATCCGGACCTTGTCTGCACTCGTAATATTTGCCCCTGCGCTTGATTATGTATGCTTTTTTTTTATTTCTCTTCGCTTGCTTTTGCTGCATTCTTGACGGGATGGTAGACTTCGCGTCGCGTCGCATAAGTCTTTTGCGATGCTCTTTTCTAAGTATATCTTAATCCACGTCATGGCACTCCTGCTCGGAGCCGGCCAGGAGCCGGTAGCTTCTGGAGAATGGCTAATGTATGCAGCCAATGCAGAAAAATATGGGCCACCAGCGCTTCTGCCAGGGCGGGGAGGTAGGGAAGGCAAGCTTTGAATTGAAATTGTTCTCGGAGAGCCACCACACCTTCAACAGGCGTCTAGAGATGGTAGTTGTGTCTCTGCCGGGATTGGTAGTTCCGTACAAAAATGCGTGTATGTTATCGTCATAAGCACTCATCAAACCGTGAGCACTTGAGCCATGGCGTATAGTTATCTAAAATGTGACCGTGATTACTGACTAGTCAACGAGTCTAGATGAAAGACAAAAACGTCTGCGCTGGCTCTGTTCAAGTTTCGATGTGTTTCTGTCTTTGGTGTTGTTTTATTTTTGTTTTTGTATCTCTGAGGAAACATTACCAATGCATGCCGGAAGAAACAAGTTGCCGTGGAAATGGACAGTCGACCTCGTGGACTGTCCATTTCGGCCCCTGCTGATTGGATGCAGCTGTACGAGAGAGGAGGAGACGAGCGGCCCTAGCCAATCAGCAGCGCCTGAAATGGACAGTCTACTTGGTATACAGAATACCCCCCAGGCGAAGGCCAAGCCTCGTCCTCAGTACCTAGAGCTGGACTGTCGTTGACGGCCTCTCGTGCATTGTTTGTTGATGTTTGCAGCGATGGAGCGTTTCTCGGGCGACTGCGGTCTGAAGGAGTAGGTCCCGACGACGCGCCTCGTTGCTAACTATTCACCGCGTGATATACGTAGTACAATGTGGTGTTTCCGGAACAGACGTTGCATCGCTTGTGCAGTGCCTCCTCTATGACGTGTACAGGTAATTCAATACGTATGTACGTGTCTTGCGCCGTGACGTCACGCGAAAAGGCCCTGAGCCACTGATGCACTTCGGCCGACGCTCGCACACGCCGTGCTATTCAGGTCGCATCTGTGCGCCGAAGGCCTAATTAATGTAGAACATGTTTGCGACTAATAAAGTGAACGCTGGTTGGCTGAACATATCGAATTAGTAGGGTGAATTAGTAGGGCGAATTAGTTGGCCACGTGTGGTTAATATGTGCTTCTTCTGCGTCCTCTTCTTTCGCGTTGTTTCCCAATTCAAGATGTTTGTGACACTCTTAACCCATTAATTCCCAGTATATGAAACACTATTCCAAAGCATAAAATATTTCTTCCTCATGTTCTTAGGGTCACTGGGAGGACCAATATTCAATAAAAAATTTGAAAGTATAGTCTGTGAAATAATTATGGAGTGTTGCATATATGCAACGCTGGGCAGTAATGTAAAAGACTTGGGCCAAGCCAAGTGAAAGACTTCTTTTATTAGCACCGTTCCTTCTGGCGCATATCACATCGAAAACAATACAAAGCGTAAGTAGGCCTGTTGGCAGCCTACTGGTGGTAGCTTACAAAACAGTTGCGATCCTTGTTTAAACAAAGCATCACCTGACACTTCGAACAAGAGACATACGTGTACCCCCCTGGGCATGCCTTGCAGCGGTTCCATCGTGTATTCCATGTGGGCCAGTGTTCCTTGCTGTCTGTTCTGACGTCACGGGGTACATTTAAGCACACTTTCTTGAGTGGTGTGACATTCTCAATTGAAGGGCGCCCTGGTGGTCGCTTGTTGTGCAAGATAAGGCTTGTAGCGAGCTCAGAGAGGAATTCTCTCAAAGGCGGGGGCGACGATCCGTGCTGCTGAAGGATTCTCTTCTGCATGAGCCATGCATTAACAGCAGCCATCTTCAGCGTATGCCAAAATAAATACATATACCAGCGCTTTGACCTGATGGGAAAACGATATGAGAAGCACATTTTGTCAAGAAGGTCCACGCCACCCATCGATCTGTTATAGGCAGGGATGATCGCTGGGCAGTCTACAAAGACATGCTTTTTTTCCTTGCTATTCCACCTTTTAACGGAGGTAACCGGGTTGGTACCAATGCAGTTGGAAAGGAGAGTTACAGAGCGGTTGTCATACCACTTCACGGCCACCATCGTCTTTTGATCACAGGAGGCAACGGAAGTATCGCAGGTACCCCGACCTCGCTTTTTCATCAATTTGTCATCCATTAACTTGCCGCAATTGAGTCTGTTTTCACGGACGGTGCCAATGTAGGAGATTCCCATTTTGGTGAGTTCTTCTACAAGGTGAGGGCCAGTAAAGAAGTTGTCAGCGACGACTAGATTGTCGTCTCGCTTCGGAAGGCTCGAACACAGCTGGAGCACAACACCAGCTCCCAACCCAAGCTGGTAGCCATCCTGGTAGCCATAAAAACCTTTGTTGCAGCGTTGGTATACATCAAAATCGTAGCACAGACCTGATTCTCCAGAACGCGCCCAAACTTTCAGGCCCCATTTGCTTTTAGGTTTATTAGGCATGTATTGCCGAATGTAACAACGTCCACGGAAAGGGATCAGGACTTCGTCCACTGCTGACTTTTTTTCTTGGGGCAAGCCAATCATGTTGCTGCGCAAGGAAGTGAGCCATGGACGCACTTTCCAACACTTGTCTTCTTTAATTTTTTCAGTGGCCGCTTCATTATCAAAGAAGTGCAAGTGACTTGTTATTTTCTCAAACCTGTTTCGAGACATAACCTGGGCCACTAATTCATATCTACTTCCACTTTTCCAGTAAGCACGAACCATGTGCATGTTTACAAGTCCCATCCTGAAGAACATACCCAGCACAGATGTCAGTTCCTCAACAGTGAGGTTTAGGGGGGTTCCATGTTTCTGAAAGTAGTACTTGTTGCTCTCATCCACGACAGCTTTCAACATGGATCGGGAAACAAACATGTCAAAGTATTGCTTGGCGCTCAGCAGCTCTGCAGGAGGCAGCGGAAAGTCGTTCTGGAAACTCACTGCTTCATTATCGAACTCCTTTTTCAGCCATGTGTACCGCTTCTTCGCGTTACTTGATTTCCCATCCCTTGCAGGAATATCTGTCGTGCTTGGAACTTCTGCTTCAGCCTCGTCAGCCTCAGTTGAGTCGGCCCATTCTGCACCACTGCTGTCTCCAGACAGTTCATCTTCACTTCCCTCATCAGCAGAAAAATCACTCTCATTAGTGTCGATTACATCCAGCAGGTTTGCACGAACAAAACGTTTCGGCCTCTCTTTTGGAAGGGAATAGAACAATGCGGTTGAAATGGCAGTGGATGCCTGAAAAATCATTAATAAGCAAATTGAGCAAACCAATATGAAGGCAGAGACCTTACCGTTAGTCACATAAATGCACGTCACAATATAGACGACCCATTTCAAGCAGAAGAACGGTGTTTCATATCTGCAACAGCTGAAATTATGGCATTTTCTGCCCAGTGTTGCACATATGCAACACACCCCGTGCAAAAAATATCATCTAAAACAGAGCAAGCGGCAAGCAACCTTTTACGTTCTAGACTAGTTTCTAGAGTGTCGGCTACATACATTCAGTGAAAAAAGCAGCGCAGCTTCACCGAACATCTCATAAAAAAAGTTTACAGTACCTTGTTTGCGCAGCTTGCGGAAGACGTGGGTGCCGCCATTTTGCAAAGTGCAGAAAAGACGACTTTTGGCCACCAAGCGGCCAAGATAGTAACTTGGTGAAATGAAAAACCCTCACGCGAGAATAGTATGGACAACTTTCAACGATACAATGGGATCCTCACAAACGGCAGGGTGCGGAACTGAGTGTTGCAGATATGCAACAAGGGGCAATAATGGGTTAAGGAACTCGCAGATCACGCAGGAGCGCTATAACGTAAATCTGTTCCAATCTGTTTCTATTCCATTTTTGTTATTATAGTCCTCCACGATTGGCCAAGATGATTTCGGGCTACGTCCACTTCACCTGTCTGTCACGCGACGTCACGAAAACCACACAAAAAAAACTTTCCTTCTGATGGGACATGTGCACATTGATTACGCATGATAAGGCATAACAATTTTTTAAGCTTATTTCTGATTCTACGCCTTTTTAGCCGTTATAGCCATCCGATATTGGTCAGTTTTTTCGAGCTGCGTCCATTTCTGCTATCTGTCACGTGACATTACGAAACCGCGAAAACTCACCACATGAAATTGGTGTATATGCACCAAAGGTGCATTAGTATGCCGAAAACTGAGTTGTTGTTGTTGTTGTCATCGTCGTCGTCGTCGTCGTCGCTGAGTGGCGGTTCAGTGGCGGTAAAACTTTGTCGACCTCTTTCGGCACGTGCTTAACTTCGCGCATACGTAGACTGCACTTCTTTCTGCCAAATGCTCGTCCCTGAGGGCCCATTTCAGCGGCATTTCCGACTCCCCGTTGCACACCGCCGCGTTTTTAGACAAACCACCGCAAGGTAATCAAGGGGAAGCGGACCAATCGCGCGTACCGGGACCCCTCTTTTCACCCACTTATCTACTTTCACTGCGCTGTGGCTCATTCCCGCGGAAACCCTCTCCACTTCTACGCGCTCCTCGCCTCTTGTCAGCCAATTACATTTTTTTTTAAATCTGTCAAGGTAGGCAATGGTATTTGCATATAAACGAAAGGGACCTCTTTACGAAAAAGAAGAGCGTCTGTGCAAACAACGCTGTGGGTCACCATCCGATGCTTGCATTGGCGGTTGCATAAATTTGACGTCAAAAGATTGGAATGAAAGCAGAATGGAATAGTTTTACGTTATGTGACCCCCTGTGATATCACGCATTTCTTCAACAGAAAATACCAGTATTTAAACATTTTACGTGCTGTAGCTGCAACAAGTTGTAATGCTGCTCAAACCTTCACGATCGCTCCGAACCGCGTGTATAATTTGAGATTAGGCTTCAGTTTTATTTGGCTGCTACTTACTCACCTCCCTCGACATTACTGGTGAAAAGACATTACTAAATGCACGACACGACGTCACATTGCTTTTAACAAAAATTTGCGGCAGTATACTAACTTCTACTGAGCGAATTCGTTTCATCAGGGACGGTGACAAGAGCAGCGCAGACTCTTAGATGCTACATTTATTCAGTTGCCTTGGTGGGGGCAACATATAAGGGGGAAAGGATAACAAAGCGAAAATATATTCTAACTCATTGAAGATAACTTAGTAACGGCAAAAAAGAAGTGGAAACGAAAGAGCGATAAAATACAATGAATCTAGTGCACAGTATAGTTAACAAAAAAACTGGCAGCAAGTGCGGAATGGTGCAAACATCGCAATATAAATTGCTATACCCGTTATAGTTAATGTAAAGCAATGGAGCGAGAATTACAATGACCAACTAAACTATAACAGGCCTTTGCAGTTTCCAGGTACTCGACACTAAATACACTGAACCGAAGTACCTGAACCGAAGAGGGGATCTGTGATTTAAAACTATACAGGAAAGAAAAATAAAACAGCAACACGACACAAGTGAACTGTATCTGACAGTGATAGAAATAGGAAACAAAATCAATACTATTGTTGTGCTATTTAACGTGCTATTTAAATGTGCTATTTAAATGGCTAGCAAATCTGTCGTGATTGGTAAGACACGCAACAGCTTTTGAGAGCTAATTCCACTGTCTGATAACAACAAGAAGTGGCGAGTAAAAAAAGGGTGCTTAACTTCGCGCATACATTAGCTGCACTTTAAAGGAATGGTCTAGTCGAGGAAAAACGCGATAAGCTGACGTGACGTAAGGAGTGGCAAAGGGTGAATGACTATGATAAACTTTTTGGAGCAATATACCAGTGCCTGACGCCTGCGATGTGCAAGTGAAGGTAATTTGAGCGATGAGCTAAACGTTCGAGAGTACTTCCTTGCAATGAAACAAGCGGCTTTGTTCTGAAACGGTTCTAGTTTGTCGATTAGGTACAATTGATCAGGGTTGCATATTATCGATGCATACTCTATTTATTCGTTGTGACATTGTAATGGCGACAATACTGGCACAGTTTTCATTTTCGCGGTGGGGGGGGGGGGGGGAGGGCGACCAGCTTTCCATACACCATATATATATATATATATATATATATATATATATATATATATATATATATATATATATATATATATATACGCGGAATGCGAAGGTTGTGGGTTCGGTTCCCACCTGCGGCAAGTTGTTTTTAAATCCACCTTAATTTCCAGTAATTTATCGTTTCTTCATACCATTTATTAAGCACAACTAATTTACTCTATGTGGCTTCTCATGATATGACTATATATATATGGCACATATATATATATATATATATATATATATATATATACACACACACCTTTAAGAATTGTTTGAAGAATTACCAATTACATAAATAACTCTCAGTAACGAAAAAAATACTAGCAGCTATTCCACTCCACTGGAAACGATATGCACTACGTTTCTTCGAGTAGCGCAATTGCTCTTTTTTTTTAATCTTGGTGCAGCATAGTTATTGGGACACCCTGTATATATTTCTGATCTCTGCATGGAAGTGACGATGTTTCTATCCCTATTAAATGTAACTAATTAAAAGAGCTTGTCTTTCTTTTTCATGAGTCGTTAGAATTGCTTAATGGAAAGAGAAGCAATACTGAAACGCATGTCATTCACGTGAATTTCACATGCCGTTGATAAAACTCTGCCGAAGGGGTCACTGAAGTCTGCAGGTTTTTTTCAGGGTCAAAACGGCACGCACAGCAATTTGAAGTGAGGAGAACTTACAGCAGCATTTTCATTCTGTAGGCATAGGTTTATCCATACCTTTAAAAATAATTCTGCCTTTCCAATCAATAAATTCTATTCAATTCAATTAAAAATAATTGTTAATTGGCTACCTCGTCCTCTTTCAAAAATATAATAAACTTTGTCCTGTGTATATATTTAAATATATTGTGCATGTGCAAGGTGTTTACAGCGAGCATTTAAAACAATGTTGAAATGAAAAAATACGGATGAGTAAGTCGCCGCTTCCAATGCTTCTAATGCGCTTGCCATCATATTGTGAGGACTTGACGAAATAAAGCGAAATTCTGAATTAAGACCCGTGTATGTCCGCGTCAACAATGATGCAGTAAGCTATTAACCCCAATAAAATTTTAGGTGGAACGTTAGAGACAGGGTAAAATAATAAAATAAACATCGAATGATGTAGGTGAAAAAACTCTGGCAATTACATTTTAGGTGTGTGTGTGTGTGTGGGGGGGGGGGGGGGGGCGCTTGGCTTCGGCATCGGCGGAGCACTGTACCCCTCCTCCTCCTCGGAAAACTTCGGAGGGAGCTCGGGCCCCGGAGTCCCCCCGTAGTCGGAGTCCATGAAAGAATAGTCACAAAAAAAAAGGTGCACGTGTTAATATAAATAGTGTGACACCCACCTTAAGGCTGTTCCCAAGTTCAGCGGTACGGTCCCATCTTTGCGTGCCCTGCTCGTCTGCGCTGCTTGCCGCAGTTCACGTAAAATTCCGCTCGTTCCTCCCATCGCGAAATCAAATCGTCTAACTCGTCGGCCGATGGGTGCGGCAACCAGCGCGGAAAACGCGGTACTATCTTTAGCTTTCGCCCTGTGTAGAGAACGCCTGAGTACGCCTGGCAGCTCGAACAACACTGCACCGCCCCAGAAAGAGCGAGCGTACCTATGGGCGCACGCCCTCGGTCGAGGGCCGATCTCGAGAGCTCGCTTTCTCCGAGCTGCCGAGTGCGATGTTCACTACACATCTCGCTGTATACCCCGCGTCGTCAACTCCGTGCACTGCGTGCCAAGTTACTCGTTCCCGCATCCAACTAGCCGGAAGAGAGGTACTCGTCCACTGCACGCCACTAATTGTCCTGCACGCGGTGTCGACATATATAGTCGGCAAGTATCACGGAAGTAATCAGCGATGTACAATGGGTAAGTTTGTCTTCCTTCTATGAGTCAAGCGACCCATTTATCGCGTCCAGTTGGCTGACGGGTCACGTATAGCCTTTGGCTGCGGTGCACGGAATTGCCGAGATGCAGTATGCAGCTCTCCATCTCACTTGGTCGTGCCCCGCTCTCCTACGGCATATAAGGAGCCGGCAGAATCGTAAAGGAACACCCCCTCCCCCCTTCCCACACGCACCCACCCTTCCCCCCAGCTTCTCGTGGTACAAGCGAGAGGCGACGGGACGGGATGTTCGGATCTGTCCTATTCCGACTCCCCGCGGTGTCCGGGGGTTGTAACGCAGTTATACTGTTTCGACGTCGGCGGGTAATCGAATAGGCAAAGGGAGCCGTGCCACTATGCCGCCTGCATTCGTTTCTCGTTCACTTCGTCTTTTCGCCGGTCTCGGAAGCGGCTCGGCGTCCATGCTTCCTCGTTTAAGGGACTCACCACTCACGACGTAGGTGGTGATTACAGGGAGGATCGATTTCGGGCGGTTACCTCACGTTGAACGTAAGAGCTTACTCACTATACCTGGCGCGCGCACTTCTCGGTTTTTCCTTTTTACCGAATGACTATGGAGGTGATGTTCACGCGCTGAGGAGGCACCGATACTCGCTGTCTCACAAGTGTAGTTTATGAAAAAAATAATACGCGCAGACGTGGAGCAACACATTTTAGTGCCCGAAAGAAAGTAGTTCGCGTAGGCATGTTAAGGTTTCGGTTTGACTGAATAAAATAAACGTATTGACGCACTCGTCGACACGATTTCACTTGCATCAGCGCACGCAGCTGGTCACAGAACGAAAAAAGTGATGCGTTAAAAAACACAGAGAAAAATGGATAAACATGAGGCCAAATACAGGACGTCCGTCACAGTTGCAAGTGCGTCACGGCAAGGTTAAAATTATGTTATGGTGTTTTACGTGCCAAAACCACTTTCTGATTATGAGGCACGCCATAGTAGGGTAGTTTAACGTGCACATAAATCTAAGTACCATGGGTATTTTCGCATTTCCCCCCCATCGAAATGCGGCCGCCGTGACCGGGATTTGATCCCGCGACCTCGTCTTTAGCAGCCTAGCACCGTAGCCACTACGCAACCACGGCGGATCGCAGCGAAGTTGCGCCGAACAATAAATGAAGCAAACTCTTCCAAATGTATTCACAGCTTTGTACCTGCGTGGTACAAATAAATAAATAAATTGTGGGGGCTTACGAGCCAGAATTACGATATGAATATGAGGCGCGCATCAGCGGGGGAGTCCGGATTAATTTTGGACCACATGGGATACCTTAACGTGCACTTAGATATAAGTACACAAAGGCTTTTGCACTTAAGCCCCATGGAAATGGGGTCGCAGTGGTCGGGACCAAGACCGCGACCGTGATCTTGCTTATACCAGCGCAGTGCCATAGCAACTGAGCTACGGCGGCAATTTTCTTTTTTTTCTTTTTCTTCCTATTTTTTAAGTACCTCACTACGAAGTAGGTATTGCATTTATAACCTCCTGAAACGCTAAAGAGATCAGTAATTCAATACCGTCGCGGGTCATATTTTATTTCCGATAGGCAGGCCTATCGCGTGAGGGAAAAAAACTTGGTGTTTGCTGAAATGGCTCGGATAGACGCGTATACAGCAGCGCCTACACGAACATGGCGTCCACCTACTCGTGTTTGCTAACCTAAAAGCTGCTTACGTAAGCGGATAAGTAGGAGATGTTGCACGGCGGTTGCTTCTCTTTGTGCCCCCCACTGCCTCGCGACATATCCCCGTACATATTTAAAATGGCGCAGTCCACAGAGGCGCCTCTTTGTCGTCGGTGCTGATACAGCTGTCTCACATGTATTAGCGCCAATTATTTGCGACATCAGCTGGACCGGCATAATGCAGCAATTCCTTTCGTTCGATGCTATCCCCTTTTTTTGGTATTATTTTCATATCTCCCTCTAACGACCAGCCGATCCTGGTGATAAGGCAGGCGGAGTGCCGTTCGGGCAAAGCCACGTAGATAGCGCAATGTCGGTACGCTCTGCTTTAAGACGTCATGATAATAGGACCGACTGCCATAGAATATAATGAGAATACTGCCGAGTAAGCCGCGGTGATTTTGACGTCACCGGTTTCGTGACGTCGGGCTTGGCAATGGGAATTTCGGCCTTAGTAGCACGACGTTAAAAAGCGGAGTTCACAACCCTTGTGATGTCTATACGCGGCCTTGGTACGGGTCACTGACGAAGCCACGGACGAAAGGAAAGGAATCGGAATAGAATCCTTACCATAATGGTACGTTCACACTGAGGAAACCGGCGTCTACAGCGAATGGAATTCTCCTGCCGCCGAAAATCGCGTAGTTCACACTGCTTGCGGACCGCGCCGCCGGAAAGACATACAGCGCCATCTGCCCCATAAAATGCTAACCTCCAATCAAGCGCGGTATATCCCGGATGTTCGCGCGGCTCGAAATTGCGCAGTTGTCGCCGCTCGCGTCGAGTTCGTGTGTTTATGTTGCGCGTCTCCACCATTGCTTGGAAAGACAATGATGAACCCCGAGCAAGAAGAGGCAGTACTGCTCGGCCTGTTGGCAAACACCTTTCTGGCGATGCATGACGCGCAGAAGCCTTCGCCAAAGAGACGGCGGCAGCGGCGTTGGTGGGTTCGCCCACCAATCTCGCGACCGATCTTGTGCCACAAGTCGTCCTTCAGCACGTTGTCTTTGTGCTTCAAGTGGCGCTTATCGTAGAGGACTGGGTGGTTGCGCACCAGTTCGATAAGCATTTCGGATGTGGATGTCGCGGCGGACTTTGATGACTGCGACATGACGTGAGACTCGGCCGCCATCTTTGGAAGTTCTGTTTCGCGCTCCCCGATTGGTCAGCGCCGCGCGGCGGCGAGGCAATCCGGCGGCAGCTGCCGCAAAAATCGGTACGGGAGCGATCGGCGCGGAAGGGGCTTTTCCGGCGGATCTCGCCGCCGCCGAACTGGGTTCCGCCGAACTGGGCGCCGCTCCAGACGCCGAATGTCTCAGTGTGAACGGGGCATTATCCCCGGTCCTGGTGGCAACGAATAAAACCGCTCGCACATGCATAGGTTCGTGAGTGCACGTGTAGCTTCGAGTCGGAACAATTTTTTTCTTTCGGTTACCGCTTCAAGTTTCGCTTTCGCGACAGTACAAGCCGATGGCCCCAAGAGGTCTCAGTAGACTGCAATATACCACAGCTGCATACGGCTGGTTCTGACCAGAAAGAGATCCGTAGCTCGACAGACTAAAAGTCTGTGCTCGAATGTTTTATTCCTTTTACGCATTTGTGAAATTCGAATTTGCTGCGGTTCGTTCTAGGAACTAAGCATGAACATCAAGCTTTGCAACGAAAAAACCGAAATATTTAAATTGAAAATTACAAAGGCTAAACTGCCGCCACAGCCCAAAACAGGTTATTCGTGGGAAGCGTGTTTATATAGGCGTGGTTTCATTTACCAGAGCTTTATTTGCGTAATTCAATTTTATTCAATGCGCCTCATATCAGTGCAAATTAGTATTTCAGTTATATGTAAGCTTTAACGACTAATAAGAAAACTGCTAGTCCTTTAACGCACCGCTTCATGAGCATTATGATATTCATATAGCTAACCGAGATGGAAACCTCAGTTACTTAAACGAATGTCAGTTGTTACTCGTGCGGCATTTTTTAGCTGTCGTGAGTTGCTACCTATCTCGCCATGATGTATACGGTGTTATGAATTAGACACTCACAAGGTTTTATTTGATATTGTTTTATTCCTCATATGCCTTGCTGCAACTTTCCCCTAAAGAAAGAAAGAAAGAAAGAAAGAAAGAAAGAAAGAAAGAAAGAAAGAAAGTCGCACCTCAGGATTTGACTGTGGGCTCACTGTGTGCCTGCCGAGCTCACTATCTCACACCTAGGACAACTTCTGAAAGCTCGCTGCGCAGAATTGCACAGCACGGCTGCTTAGCACAGCTCCGCGTAACGCACCTCCATGTATCTGTACCTCTGGGAAAATAAGGACATCATGATTGTGATTATGAACGTAAATGGCACCCCCATTTTATGCGAAGCATAATATGCTTCGCATAAAAATGGTTTGAGTATTTTCTGATCCAGATCCACGGGTTCGGTTGAAGATCGGCACCATCCGTACGATGGCATCGACGAACTTTAGACTGGACGTCTGCGCAACTCCGTCCTTTGTAACGAGTTTAGTAGTGGACGAAGGCCGAATAAGTAAAGTGAAAAATTGAATAACGTTTCATGAAGTTAACCTGCAAAGTTGCATTACTAAATATACCGAAGAGATCACACAATAATGAGAAAACAGCAAGTAAAGCAATACCAAGCAACCAAACGGCGCGAGTTGGAGCCCCGTTTCTCCTCCGTCGTGACGTCACGGTGTCACGTGGTATTGAAGGCGACACCGCCGCGCCTGAGGAGCTGGGTTGAGCTCTCGTAAAGAGAGCTCAACCCAGCTCCTCAGGCGCGGCGGTGTCGCCTTCAATAAATACCACGTGACACCGTGACGTCACGACGGAGGAGAAACGGGGCTCCAACTCGCGCCGTCGCTCGCGGCGTCGCGGCGGTATATAAGCAGCTGCGCTTGACTCTGCTAGACACTCACGAGGTGAGATGCCTCCTGAAGACAGCTGCTCGTTGGAATGAGAAGCGAAGGTTGCGGCGTGCTACAGAGACTGATTTTCTAGGTGTCTTTGGCGCAACTCTTGCAAGATGGGCTGGGTGGGAATCGAACCAGGGTCTCCGGAGTGTAAGACGGAGACGCTACCACTGAGCCACGAGTACGATGCTTCAAAGCGGTACAAAAGCGCCTCTAGTGAATGTGGTGTTGCCTTAGAAACGAGCTGTTTCTAAGGCTCAGGAGTGCGTCTCTTGCTCAGGCGCACATTTCGTTGCCGCGCCGAACGCTGCTTTGCTCGACGCTCACCGCGTCCAATGCGGGGCGCGTATTCGCTGCGCCGTAGGCCATTGTCTTCCACCCCTTGGCGGGTCGACGGGAACGCTGTCGCGTTCCACTCTTGAAGGCGAAGCAGAGTAACGCATGAGTTGTTTCTTCGTCTAGCCGAACCAAATATAACCAAGCAACAGCAGTTCACCAGGCTAAACAGTGGTTCAACAACTAAAATAAAGGCTAGTATGCTTCGCATCCTGGGCTTAACCTTAGCTAAGCCACAGCCATTTTTTCTTTCTTTTTTCGGTTTGAAAGTTGGGACAAGAACCAGATGAGTGCAAAAACTAAAATAACGAAGCCATAAACATAGGGACACAAGTCCGTCTTTGCGATAATTCTAATCTTTCGTAACTGCGACCCTATCGGCATCTCGCGATGCCGGGTGAAATTCTCGCTTCTTGCCACTATCACAGTTCTCTTTCGTGATCTTATTACGAAATTTGCTCCTACTGTCTGAGTGAGATGCCACTATTGCAGATCAGGCAATGTGGGATATGATGCCCAGTGCGTGAATCTCTGTAAACTTTGTCCTTCAGGGCTCAACTATGCTTGTGACTCCTTCGTTCAACCTTCTCGAAGGTGAATTGTCATCGCAAACTCCTTGTATAATAGCTAATATATATCGCGGGCGGCAATTCCACTTCTTTGTCTAAGATTTGTCTGAACACTTGTCAAAGGTATAAAAAATAATTTACCCACGATTAGCAAGTTTCATTGCATGATAATGCCTTCATTCAGCAGTGCAAACAGGCCGTGATTACTTATGTGCCGAAAATTCTGTCATTATGAAACACTTAAGTGTTGTAAGTAAACGTTGCGAGGTACGCTGGCGACATCGACTTCAGTTAGCTTCAGTTAACCTCAAATACCTTCAGTATAGTTATCGTCACTATAACCTCAAAGAACGGTAAGATAAAGTACAAGCAGACGTTCTCAAAGAAGCCATTCCAAATCGTGTAAAAAAGAACCTATGTACTATCCATGATTCTCGATTTAGTTCAACGCCTGAAACACAGAGTCGATTTAGTTCAACGACTGAAACACAGAGTCGATTTAGCTCAACGACTGAAACACATAGTATATTCGTATGAAACTTTCTATACATATTGTCATCACTCCCTCTCGGGGTATGCCAGTCCCGACAGACTAGTAGCGTCATCTGTGAGAGGACATACAAAACAGAGCTGTCGCCTTGCTGACTGTGGGCGGCTGTCAGAAGTGTAGAGCGTTCTGAAAGTATTAAATACTTTACTGGCCGCAATACAAGGCAAATATGTGTGAAAAATGTTTGTGATACGTTAGAGCATAACAGCAAGAATCTTTAGAGGGAAGCATTGACCCCTTCATCTTAAGACTTACCAATATGCAATGCGTATAAGCATCACGCATAGGAAATTTAGCGGGTAAACTACATATGTTAGTGTACAGCTAATAGTGCACTTAACCTTATTGTTACATAGCAGCAAATGTGTTAGAAAGCGATTTAGCTGTACATAGTGATTGCGATATTTTACATGTAGGACATTTTAATATTTAAACATTGTGATACGCGCAGCGAATATTTCCAGCGCATTTAACGAAAATTAAGGAGACATTTCTGAAGGAAACGGCCCTTACCTTGTGTTCAGGCTTTATGCCCTCCTAAACCTTGAATTCTTTCTGAATATGGTGCTCTGATAATTTTTAAACTCTATGAGACGAAGTTTTGTGATCCACGTAATATTCCAAATACTGATCTCAATGAAAGGATGTCCAGAGCGTGCATGTCTAAATTATACTGTTTTTTTTTTCTCAAAATTTTCACGTGATGACCAAGACTTGCTGGTTGCCAGAATCAACCCATTACATAAACACCTATACTATTGAATGCCTTATTGTCTTCGCACTATCCGAGACTGCGAATTATGCAGATTCAACACACATTTTGGAATATCTGTGAAAAGAAGCTTTGGCGAAGCAGTTAATTAAATGCTATTGCTCTGAGTATAATTGTGTTTACTTCCATCATATGGGGCAACGCGCAATATCACGTAACGTCATCCACTACAAAGGTCCAACTTTACTGTCCTGATTTTTTTCTGCTGATGCACTACATCGCTCACAAGTTCTGACTAAATGCAGAATATCAAATCAGGCGCATGCGCATTGGGAGACTCAGCAATGTCAATAGGACGAAGGCGCTGTATGACGACTGCCGAGGGAAGAATAGGAATAACAGTGTCTCAAGTACAGCACATACCTAGGTTACATTTAAGGATTCTGGGCCTCCTATGTCGTTGCGCCACATTCCAATTGTGAAGAATTGACTAAGATTGGCCAAGAAGTGAACATACCGAATGGGTAAATCGAACTACATCGAAAAAATCAAAGTATTCGTTTAATATCATGGGCTATTGCATTAACAGAGGTACGCTAACACTACTTTGTCTGTCAGAATGCAGCGCTTACAATAACCCCTTTGGCTGGTACCTGAATTCGGCACACATACAACCTTCCTATATATGTATGCCCACCGAGGGACCGACCGATACAGCAAAATACAGTAGCCAGCAGTAGTAGCAGCCGCGCCAAACTCGGAAGAGTAGTCAAAGAAATCTTCGCGCTTTCAGGTGGAACAGTGACAGGACTACTACCCACCCTCAGATTTCTTAAACCTTGACTACCGCTTACACGTTACACGTTGCAGGCACGTTACAAGTGATGATGTAATTCCCAGTTAAATGCGCACACTGTTTCAGAAGATGTCTCTCCGCATGTAGTGGACTAGGTAAAACATTTCACGAATTTACAATATCTGTCAATGTTGATACACGAGCAAAGGCGATATACGTGGCTTATTTCTATTCGATAAGCTTTCTTGCGAAGTCAAGGTGATTGGACGCGATACGTGTGAACCCGAACACACAAACTTTCATTATTATTATTATTATTATTATTATTATTATTATTATTATTATTATTGTTGTTGTTGTTGTTGTTGTTGTTTCTTTAATTCTGGGGTTTCACGTGGCATAACCATGATATGATTATGAGGCACGCCGTTATGAGGGACTCCAGATAAATTTTGACCTCGTGGTCTTCTTACGATACACGAGTGCTCTTGCGTTCCGTTCCCATCGAAATGCGGCCGACTCGGCCGGGATTCAACCCCGCGACCTCGTGCTCAGCAGCCCAACATTATGACCTCTGTGGTACTGCGGCGGCTGTTTCTTTATTTTTTTTTTAATATCAAGTCCGTACCCGGAGGGCTCTTGTGTCGTAATGTTCTTTAGCGTTATCGAAACCCTTGTGAGAGATGTTAATTGTAAAATCAAGCTTGCTTGAAATCGATAATTTTTACCCTGGAACAGAACAGAAAAGCGAAATGCATGGGTCCGTGTGGAATCGTGCCGCTTGCGTCGGGATGTGCCGAATGACAAGTTTCATTTATACCACGTAATAACAAAAAACGCAAAAATCAAATTTTCCTTTAAAAACAATAGAGGCACATTTTTATCCATAGGCCTATAAATAGCTACTTCGTGCTTTGTACATATGACGGCATAAGCTAGGACGACGGTATCGGTCACGTAGTAACCGTAGTAACTAATGAAGACCATTCTCCGTTATTATTCCCTCGGGCACTTTCTTTTCGATTCTTCTCGTTCGCCTTTTGACGTGCGGATTCATTGTCGGCCCACTTTTAGATTGCGCTCCAATGCCCTGGGGTCTTTTTACCAAAACAAAAAAAATTAATGGACTAGAAACAGCACAAAGAAAGACTGTGCCCGTTTATATATATTGACACGCGTACTTGTTTTTTTTTTCAGGTGACCGCTTTTCACAGTCTAATCAATGTTGCAACAGAACTGCTTGTTGGCCTAGTTGGTGCTTGCTAAAAGACATGTTTTTTTGCCGCAAGTTAAAACACACACAAAAGGAAGACACATAGAAGACAACACGGGTGGTGTTTGTTTGTGTTTTAACTTTAGGCAAGAAACATATCTTCTAACAAATGTTATCGATCAGCTCGGAATGCGCCCGCATGTATCGGACTTTTCTCGAATGTTATCGATGGTTATGTTTTCTGTGTGTTGTCACCGAAGCTTGTGTAATCTGATTGCATGTGCGACGCGAATTGTGTACAACTTTCTGGAAGACATGCGGGCACCATCGTTTACTCTCGAACCTTCGACGACTGACGTTTAAAAGCCGACGCGCTTGACCCGCTGATAAGATTTTCGGCAATCGCCGACTGTGTTCGCCGCTGTCGTTGTTCTTTGAGTGTAACTTGCTTTTGAGGGCACAGGCTCCCACTAAAGCGCTAGTTTCGTCATTCTCGTTTTTGCTCTTTTCTTCACCATTACTACTACATGGCAATACAGTGAATGAAGACTCTCCAAATAAAGCTCGCTTATAGTCTTGGATTCATAAAAAGCAATTTCTTTTTCCTCGTTCAGCGCAACCAATAAAAGCAACTCACAAGGCAAGCGTCGTGTGTTTTTGCAACGTTTGTCTCAGATAGAGGATTCGAGGCAAAATTAGTCTTTTTTTTTACCGCACACGATTCATATGAAGAGCGGGGTACACCATAATTTGCAGGATAATTGTCAATACTGCGATTAATTAGCAAGGGCTCACTAATTAACCCTTTCCGGAGATGAATGATAATGCTGAGGCATATTGTAATCGAGGCATTCCATTCAGCCAGTATTCAAAGCATGAGAAAGGTGGCATAACATTTATCTGTGCCTTGCGCCAGTCTTGAGAAATAAGTACGCAAAACTTGCAGCGATATGCATTGTGAAAAATACAGTGTGTAAAGCTGTTAAATTAAATGCAATGTTTTCGACGGCACAGCGATCGGTGAAGAAATGTCAGTGTGAAAGGGAGTACATAATAAGTGCAGGAAATAAATAAGAAAAGAAGGCGCCAACAAGTCCACTAGGGGCACTGGAATAGCATCGATTTAGCCGGCTCTCGACGAAATCGCGCAACAGCCCCCTATACCAGATGCCAGAATCTACGTAGACGTGAGCAATGTATATTTCCAACGTGACTGTTGTCGCTGCAGTGCATTTAGAAAACGCAATATTGCGAAGAGAGAAAGAGAAAAAAAGGATGGGAAAGGCCGGGAGGTCAACCAGAATGAACCACATAGTAGTTCAAAAAGATCTGTTCGGCAAGTTGGTGCGGTTTAGTATAGGTTCATTTTGACTAGTTCACTTGCACGCGAAAAAAGTACACAGACGGCTAAAATGGTATACCCAACAAGCCGAGATATGTGCTCTGGGGGTTTTTTTTCTTTCTTTAACGGCACAGAAACGGACACCACGCAGTATCCTGTTCTCCATGTACTGTCCATTTTCGCGCTTTTAACAAGAATGTCGAATGAACTAATGCAAGGCATTGCACTCGTTGTCTGGCATATACAGGCCAAACGCAGAAGCTTAAGTGTAGTGTAGCCAGCCGGACGCGTGCTTGATTAAGTTCCATACATTTCCCTCTTGGTATTTCTCTCTATCTCTCTCTTTCTCTGAAAGCACATTCATTCCGACTTCCAGAAAGAACGCCGCTTAAAAATGTCAAACAAGCGCTTCGTTGAGCCAGTCCTAGTGGAATTTACGAACTACGTCCTTTGTTTGTCATCGTTTACAGCTTATAAGCTCCGCTGTAGTCTACAGAAATGAAATGGGATATCACGTCGGAAATTTGTTTGACGTTTTCTTTTCTTGCGCTCTTCATATTTATTAGGTTTTAGTACTGATATTTGCATGTTTGTTTGTTTGTTTGTTTGTTCGTCTGTTTGTTTGCTTGTTTTTTGTTTGTTTGTTTGTTTGTTTGTTTGTTTGTTTGTTTGTTTGTTTGTTTGTTTGTTTGTTTGTTTGTTTGTTTGTTTGTTTGTTTGTTTGTTTGTTTGTTTGAAAAATACCGCTGACCCCTGTGTCTCATGGCAAGATGGGTAAAGCGGCACGCGCCAAACAATGAGCAAATTTTACGCAAACATTCAGAAGATAAACTATCCACGTTCTAAGAATGCGACGTCAATTACTAAGGCATTCTTGAAAAGCACCAGAATTGATTAGCGATGAAACGGTACCGTGTTCCGTTCAACCATTTAAATTTAAAGACCCAGAGCGCCGATGTCAGCTTAGCGGTGTATCCGCTGAACCCTGTGTCCTATGGCAAGATGGGTAAAGGGGCGCGCGCAAAACAATGAGCAAACTTTACATACATTCAGAAAACAAACTATCCACATTCTAAGAATGCGACGTCAATTACTAAGGCATTCTTGAAAAGCACCAGAATTGATTAGCGATTAGCGTGTTCCATTCAACCATTTATATTTAAAGATCCAGAGCGCCAATGTTAGCTTAGCAGTGTATACTACTGGACGGGTATATGATGCCGTTGACACGGCGACGCGATTATGACGATGACAGTTTTTGGCGCGGTGTAAGATAGGACGCATCGAGAGCCGATAGAAACTCGAACAGCCAATGCGGTATGGAGATGCATATTATTTAAGCTAACTATACAAACTACATAAAAGTCGTAAACGTATCTTCAGTATAGGGCAATCTTTATTGAAATGTATGCCATAAAAGTTATCGATTCTTTTTTTTTTGCTACTGTTAGGCTAGATATCGTCAGTACCGTGCTGCAGTTTTACCGCCCTCGTTGAGATACATCATTTCAGGCGGTCTGTCACCACGTTTCATTGCCTGCATAGGATTCTCGCCTTGTTTGCTTAAAGGCATATTTTCGTTTTTCTTGGTTTTCTAAGACGTACTAATCTGTGAACAGTTCAGTGCGGATTAGCGCTTATCCCTGTGATACCTATGCGTATAGCCGAGCCGAAAATAGTGCAGTAAGCCGTGACTAAGTGTATTCCGTATAGTAATCCACGATGAAATTTGGACAACTAAAAGTATATACATATATATATATATATATGACCTCCAGATGCTGCGCTTCTGTTCTCTTCTAGCATCGCTCTTTTGTACAGTTTGTCTACAGAAGCGGTAGCTTTGAAGCAGAATTAGGCAAATAAGTGAAAATTATGAAGTGAGATAATTTTGTTTTCTTTTTTTTTATTCTATTCTGTACTTTGGGTAACGACGTCCCCAGTCGACATCTCTGCATTCATTTCAGGTAGGCAAAATGCAAGTTGTTTTTACTTCTTTATTCTTCTATGGGAGGAGGGGAGGCGCAGGGAGAGGAGGCGACTTTCTGTTCGTCGCAAAAAGACCCAACACTAAATGCAGTAGTGAGCCATTGAACTTTTGACGTCACGGAACTCGGGCATATGCCTGCTAGATTCAGATGTGCCGTAGCTTTTGCTTCGCGGACGACCTAATTGGAAACCCTCGCGAGTGAAGATTAAGCCTGCAATTAGGTATCTATGGACCACTCATCGCTCCAGGGATGGTAATGGGATTTTCTAAATCCTTCGGTAAAAAAATAGAATGAAATGTCGACACATGTCTCTTTTTTTTTCGTGCCGTCACATCGTCTCCAGCGACATCCGTATATAATATGTAGGGCACGACGGCTTTTTTTTTTTTCGCTTAGATAGAACCATGCTTCCTGTGTGCGTAGTATAATTAGGCATGTATGGCTGACCCAGACACACAAAAAAGCAAACGCTAGTGTAACACGGGAAAATCTAATCCTTGGAGGTGGACACTGTACTTTGTACTTTTTCGCTCTCTTTTTTTCTTTTTCTTGCATCATCCGCCATGAGTCGAGCAGCTTAGCGTCGTTGCTATTGGCTTGGACCTCATTCGTGAAGGATTATCTAGTCAGGCAGCTGTTTTTCTTTTTCTTTTTTGACCTTAAGCAAAGAGAGTTTGAGGGATGAACCTACATGTTGCAGCTGAAACAGCTTTGCTTTTTGACGGTGACTGCGTAGAAAAGCGATGTTTGCCATCAATTCTCTCAGAGTACATGCTTACAAGGCAAAAGAGTTTGAGAAAAGTGTTTCGCCCGGCATGCATTCGTTATGAGCTTACTTTCGTAACTAACTACACTTGTAACTTAACACAGCGAAAGTTCAGCGCTATCAGCGCTAACGTATGCTGTATTGTGAAGCGCTTCGAATAAACTTCAAGCCCTCAAGCTTCTTTAGCGTGCGTGTGAATACAAGCTCGTGAAATGTCCTTGCACTTCGCCCCCATTGGTGTGCGGCCACTGTAACCACGAATCGTACCCGTGTACTTGTTCACAACAGCAGAATCTCCTAGTCTAAGATCCACTGCCGCGGGCATGAGTGAATTATTTAATCGGATGAAATTCTAAATGTTGGAGGCTATTGTATCGCTGGTTTCTCCGCAAGCAATAAATAAATTGTCCACCGATCAAAGGATGGTAGCATGAGATGATATAACAAAACGTTCCGACAATAAAGCAAATTTTGTGAACATACTTAGACAGTCAGTATTGTTGCGTATTATTGCAGTATTGTTGTATCCACCAAGCCCATTGACGAGTACGTCCAGAAGTAGGAATGAATGATAAATGGTTTAGTGGCCTAATTATACTGCTCCGGTTACGGAAGCCGATTCCATGCAGGAGCAAGTTGAACGTCCGAGTTCACATCAGGACCCCCGGCCCTCGTGGACGAAAAGTCCCCGCTTTTATTACCGTCGTCTTCCCTAGGCGCGTCGACTAGGGAACTTGAAGGCTGTCTAGCAGCAAATCACAATCGTCGAATCTGTTGCGATACCACGCCCATGCTATCGCAACGCTCCACAGTAACCCCGCCTCCAAAGCCCGATGGTGTGGAATATGTGACACGTTAGCAACCTGCGAATCCAAAGTCGCCGTCGTTTTTCGGTCACGTTTGTTGTTGACCCTCTCATTATTAGTTCAGGCTGTCACGTATTGGTGAGGGTAGTCGCCTTTTGTGGACCCGTCAACAGTCGGTGTCCAGGCTGCGTTGACGTCTGGATAGGCGCTGATGGATGGGTGGAGGTTTGCCTCGTGGCATGTCTAATTAACGCCTTTCTGGTGTTGAGACGTAACAGTACGTATAAAAATACCTGCGAAACGGCGTATTATGCAATTCAACCCAAGTCAATCGAATAATGCAAAATAAATATTTAAGCAAACAGCGACATACTAGGTGGTAATACAATATAATTTTTTTCACAAGTCGAGGAGAAACTTAAGTGCTATCGGCATTTTTTTTCTATTGTAAGAAAGGTTAAAGATCTGAACTGAATATGACGTACCGAAATGGAGTCGGTGCCTAACAAAGAGCAAGAAGGATGGCACACGCAATCTTGACTTGCAGTGTATGTATGTATGTATGTATGTATGTATGTATGTATGTATGTATGTATGTATGTATGTATGTATATATATATATATATATATATATATATATATATATATATATATATATATATATAATTAGAAGCCAACAAACACTGACACCAAGTACAACATAGGGGAAATTGCATGTGCTTAATAAATGAAATAAAGTAATGATAAATTAATGGAAATTAAAGTGGATGAAAAAACAACTTGCCGCAGGCGGCAAGTTGTTTTTTCATCCACTTCTCCTTTCCTTCTCCACTTTTTCCTTCCTTGCTTCCTTCTAGTTATTTTCCTCCACTGTGAATCAATGTTTTTTCCTGTACAGGTACCTGAACACTGGCAAAGCTGGCGCCATCGTCGGCGTGACGTGGCATGAGGGATCACGTGGACGCTGGGGCCGCGTCGGCTGCTACGGAAGCGCCGAAGCGAACTGAAAACTAAAGTGTTAAGACCCACCTGCACTGCGGTTCAGATTAAGCGGTGATGTGTTACCGCCTTGGGTATCTGCTTGACAGCATTTGAAAGTACTATAATAGGTAGTGGCCGCTTTTGGAGGCATGCAGCGTGATAGGATACTGCTTGGTGCTGAAGTGCCGGACATAAGCAGGGGAAGCTGGTGTCAGTCTTATTCACACGTTCCCACAGAACAAGAAGCTGCGTGAAGCTTGGATCGCGGAACTTAAAAGCGGCAATCAGCGATCAGCTACAACTCGGGTGTGCATAAGCACTTCCTCGAGGCGTGCAAAATTTCTGCTACAGCGTTGGAGCTGCGATGTTCGACGAGTAGCAGAAAGCGCGCACTGAGTCGCTCTCCCGCTCCCGGCTAATGTCATGAAGCATTGGTTTATGGACTTATTGATGCTATATACTAGAAGTTAATGGAGAATACCTTAGTAACTTGCGATTCGCTGATGATATTGCCTTGCTTAGTAACTCGGGGGACCAATTGCAATGCATGCTCACTGACCTGGAGAGGCAAAGCAGAAGAGTGGGTCTGAAAATTAATCTACAGAAAACTAAAGTAATGTTTAACAGTCTCGGAAAAGAACAGCAGTTTACGATAGGTAGCGAGGCACTGTAAGTTGTAAAGGAATACATCTACTTAGGGCAGGTAGTGACGGCGGATCCGGATCATGAGGCGGAAATAATCAGAAGAATAAGAATGGGCGGGGTGCGTTTGGCAGGCATTCTGAGATCATGAACAGCAGGTTGCCATTATCCCTCAAGAGAAAAGTGTATAATAGCTGTGTGTTACCAGTAGTCACCTACGAGGCAGAAACCTGGAGGCTTACGAAAAGGGTTCTACTCAAATTGAGGACGACGCAACGAGCTATGGAAAAAAGAATGATAGGTGTAACGTTAAGGGATAAGAAAAGAGCAGATCGGGTGAGGGAACAAACGCGAGTTAATGACATCTTAGTTGAAATCAAGAAAAAGAAATGGGCATGGGCAGGACATGTAATGAGGAGGGAAGATAACCGATGGTCATTAAGGGTTACGGACTGGATTCCAAGGGAAGGGAAGCGTAGCTGCAGGGGGCGGCAGAAAGTTAGGTGGGCGGATGAGATTAAGAAGTTTGCAGGGACGACATGGCCGCAATTATTACAAGACCGGGGTTGTTGGAGAAGTATGGGAGAGGCCTTTGCCCTGCAGTGGGCGTAACCATGCTGCTGCTGATGATGATGATGATGATGATGATACTAGAAAGTTCACTAGAATGGATAGGGAACCGTAAGAAGCACATTAAAATGATCATGGCATATGTTCATATTTGTGTTAGCACCAAACAATGAATTTACTCGATTGAGGAAAAAAATCGCAGTGAGAAATTGCTCTCTGAGAAGACCGATAAACTTACAGTGCGATGCATGCAACTTGAGAAATTCCTATATTGACACGTCCAAGAATTTAGAGGAAAAACAGTTTGAATCATCGCGACGGCATATCAAAAGTTGGCGTAGGCGTCGAGATCCCTAGTTATAATGAAATTATTTTTGAGCTGCTCTGATAGCATACACGCAACAATGGTTCCTTGGGTACTGTAAAATGCACGTATGCTGCGGTCTAAAGCTCACGCTACGGTGCGAAAACGCGCTCGCAGCGAAAGCCAAACATTGTGCGCAGACATGCATGCAGACGCTCCGTCAGTCGCTGCGAACCAGTGCAATCGCTGCGTTGAGGCTTCATTCTGTTAAGCTCCATTTCGTTATACATACGGCCCACTATAAGAACATATTTCACATAGTTCACTCTCAGCGTTTGCCTACCCGGTTCGGGAGACTCTGTCGCTGCGACCGCGCGCAGCGGCGTTCACTGTACATATTCGGTAAGATAGAGCGTCTGTAAACGATTCCGTGCTTTCAGTTTGCCCAAGATTATTATTTCGGCAGTAAAAAGCTTCCCTCGTTTTGAGAGTACTTACAGAAATGTCCAGGAGGGCTGCCTCATGGTGTTTTTATTAAGCGCCGTAAGCCAAACCTATGAGAAGCGCGCCGCGTTATCCCTCATACTACGCAAGGGAGGCGCTTCCTACAGATGGCGACTTCGTAAGTCCTCGCCCTCAATACTTCCTCTACGTGCCTGCCCTCTTCTCCATCTTAGTGTGCCCGTGCAGTGTTCCCAATACGAATGCTGCCTACTTGCCTATATTCCACCTGAGTTTGCCTACTCACACGTCCTTGTTTTTAGATTGTTGTTGTTGTTGTTGTTGTTGTTAATGTTGTTGTTGTTGTTGTTGTTGTTGTTGTTGTTGTTGTTGTTGTTGTTGTTGTTGTTGTTGTTGTTGTTGTTGTTGTTGTTGACGAGCAAACATTGAGACCAGTTTTATTTCCATCGCGAAGCCCGCAGGACAGTCAGTGTGAATGTTCTATATAGCCGTCAACTACTAGTTATTATTGCGACCATTCTTGTTACAGTGACATTCTAACTGTTCTCACGGCACATGTGCTGCCCGGCCGTAGGCCGTCCTCGCAGTAGCTACCCGACTGTGATTGTCTGTAAGAAGTCACGTCAAGGATAAAACATGACGAAAAGAGAGAAATAGACGAAGTTGGAAAAGGAAAGGCAGGGGGTTTTATCAAGACCGTGCCTGGTTGGATACCTTGCTCTTGGAAAAAGGAAAAAGTGAGAAGAATATATAAGTGAAATGTGAAAGATAAGGCAAATAATAAAGAGCCAGTCAGTGTCACCGCACCGATATATATATATATATATATATATATATATATATATATATATATATATATATATATATATATATATATATATATATATATATAAAAGGAAGACAGGGATGTTAGTCAACAGTCCGGTTGGCTACCCTACGCCGGGGGAAGCGTGAGTTGTGCACGGACAGCAATACAGAATCAAAGGCGCTCGCACAAGCCAGACGTTCTCAGAGAGTACAAAAGTGGCTTCGTTGCCTTCTGAGCCGATGATCGGTGGGGACGGTGTTCTAGTATTGTCTGTTTATTTAGAAGACGGTCATCTAGTTTCCCGAATATGTTAGGCATCGATTGTCCTTGTGCTTCAAACTGAGGACAGTGGCACAATAGGCGGTAAATGTTCTCCTCGCAGCCGCAGACATCACGTGCATGCCGGGCTGTCAGTCATTCCAATTACTGCTGAAGGAGCTTTCTTGAAGGCAAACTCCCGACCACAACCGATACAAAAGAGACGTTTAGCGTCGGTGCAATCCGGCCGGAGGTCCGAGTGGCAGCGAAGGGTTTAGTCTGTGCAGACTGGTGCGCCTTGTATGTGCAGTATTCCACTGAGCTAACTAAACGTGCGCGTGCTAGAACGCGATTCTGTCACGCAGCGGCCTTCTTGTTTCGACGTCCGAGCTGCCTTATCTGTGTCATCATTTCCTACGGTACCGCACTGGCCTGGTATCCATTGAAAAAGAGATATCATTGCCTTTTTCTGTCAAGTGATGGATGAGTTCCATGATTTCGCACGTCAGTTGATCGTGAGTTCTATCTCGGAGAAGTTATTGCATGCGTTGTAAGGCCGGCCTTGAATTGCATAAAAGTGCCCATCTTTCAGGACTCTCTGTATTGATCACATGAAATGCACCGCGGAGAGCAGCGAGCTCTGCAGCTGTAGTCGTGGTGATATATTGGAAGTCTTGAATCATTGCGATAGTCCCCTTGTTGGCATAACTACAGCGCCACCGAAACTTGTTGATGTAGCTGAGCCATCAGTATAAACGTGTGTGCAGTCGCTGTATTTCTCGCACAAGAGGAGTAAAGTAAGCTGTTTTAGTGCAGATGAAGGCAAGTCCACCTTTTTCTGAAGTCCTGGGATCGTGAGGTTTACTTGTGTATGGCTCACGCACCATGGATGAATCGAAGGTCTTGCCGCAGCCCCAGCACGAAGGACTCTAAAAAAATGTACCTCAGTCACTATCTATCCTGCGACCTTCACTTTCGAATTCACGTTCCTACGAAGCGCGTGAGCTTGAGATGCACTGCAGCCCGAGGCACTGAGAGACTTGCGCGAGGCAGACATAGTAATGAGCCTCCACCGAAGTGAAGGAAGTTCGAGGAACTCTTAATAGCACCGTTAAAGGTCTTTTACACTGGTAAAGTATTGTTTCAATATTCTGTTTTCATTAATTCGGCAAGAAAAAATTATTATGGGAAAACGAAGGCCATACTTTTTTGTGAATTTCGCGCCTGCACGCCCACCGCTACCTCGCGGCTTTCGAAGCACTTTCTCGCGTTTTGCCAGTTTTGGCGCTGGGAACGTACTCGAATCATCCTAGGCGGAGGGCTTTGTTCCGTTCATGTATGATTTTGCACACCTTCACCGACATGCATTAGGATAGAGTCGAGCATACACTGTCAAAATCCATGACGGCGCGGCAAACTGGTGTAGGATGCTAAGGGGTAAGCGTCAGCATCCGTCGTTTGTATTTGAGACTTTTTTTGCTTTCCAGGCCTCATCTTACAGCACCACACAGCGACGTCTGAATTGTCCCTTTACAACAGGTACGGGACATCCTTGGTCAATTGGCGAAAAGGCCTCCTTAGCAACAACGTTGTTAAAACGGGCGTCTTCGTACCTCGAGTGTTCGTTATATGAGCGCCACAAAATCCACTTCACAGATATATCATTTTTTTCTTTTTATTTTTGTTACATCATATAAGCTTGCATCCAGGAGAATTTCGTCCAGAGTAGAATACCTCGTGTGTGTGTGTGTGTGTGTGTGTGTGTGTGTGTGTGTGTGTGTGTGTGTGTGTGTGTGTGTGTGTGTGTGTGTGTGTGTGTGTGTGTGTGTGTGTGTGTGTAGGGAGCGGGGGTTGGGCGACGCGTAAACTGCAAACAGGAGCTCATGAGAGCCGCGCGTTTCATACCCCTGCTCTGGGAGGTGGGCGAGATTCTACGAGACGGACGGCACTCTTTCGAGAGCGCCGAAATTGCTATGGGACTCGAATGAAACTTCGTGGACGTCTCGGATGAACGCTTCGTGCAAAAGTATATATGTATATATCTCCCTCGTTGTACACTGAAATATCTCATTCATTCGACCGTTGCGATCGCTAAAAGTTTCGCGAGTGTTACGTAAACCTCCCCAACCTGAATTCGTCGGCACGATTGCAGCGAGACCGGGTGTCTGAAAAACACGCTCGACGATTGACTGTGGAACCAAATCCGGAGTTTGCTTCGCTTCTATATTTGTGCATATTGCGTTGAGCGAACAGCCCTAATTACAGCGGTGTTGAGTGCACGTTCATTTTGGGTGCGTTGAATGCGGCTCGAGCATGGTGTTTCGCAGCGTCGCTCTTTCGGTGACGGCCTTTCAAAAGCCCGACAAAATCGCCTCTAAAGAGCTGGCTAATCCATGTAACGCGACTCGTTATTGATTTCTGTTCGCTACCCGAACTGGGCCGCCACGAAGAGGAGTCGATTGCGGCGTGCACTCAGAAGAGACCGCGACTCGATGCAGCTGCTAAGCATCCACGCGTGCATGCATGCACGCGTATCGGTTACCTGCAACATAGCCGTTGCCTCAGTGACGTTACAGTGTAAGGGAAGGCAACCGCGGCGCACCGCGTCGTGACAGCACGAAACAAGCCTTCCATTAATGACGTCGCAGCCTCGCGTCACCGTGGGTGAAACCCGAATAGCAGCGGGACGGGCCATTACGAACTCTGCCTTCGCTTTATTGGCCGACTGGGCTCATGCAACCTGCGCTCGCTGCACGTGTTTGACTCGCTTCACAAATTGCCAAATCTGATATATTTCTCCTCGGGGATATTGTTCAAAGGTAACGTCGTTACACGTTTCTCTTCGCTGGAAAGTACGTCATCAGGCTGTTCTTTTATTTTTCTTTCGTGAGGCTTAACCATCCCCATATTCGGTTAGTGCTAAACTGCAAAAGCAGAAACTTGGGCCATTAAACTTGAGAAGCAGATGAAGGACCGCTCATCGTGCGATGGAACGAAATATTACAGGCCGAACGTTAAGAAACAGACTTTGTGTGGGATTGAGAAGAAACGCGGGCGAATCAGCATTCCTTCTGGGAATGTGGGGGTTGTGGTGGCACGTGGAGCAAAATTGCAAACGGCAAATGACGTCTCTGAAATCGAGAAGTATGAGTTGTCGTTTCGGCTTATTTTCGGGCTATAGGCTGCATAACTATACGTTATATTTTCGTACATACTGTAGTTTGCTGCTTGCGTTTCAGTACGACCGCCCACCCGACAATTATATTATTATGCAAGATATTGCCACGTGCGCTCCTATAGTATCTGATCGCCTACCTAGCTCGGCGCGGCTTTGTTATCGCGTTTTTGTTTCTACCGCAACGATGCGCCAGCGACATGTCAGATTACTGATGCGTCCTGAAATCGTCCATGGACGTGGCCGTCGAACAAGCTTAACGCGCATGCTTCCAGGTTCTTGGGGCATATTATAAATAACGAACGAGTCAGCGCGCACGCTGCAATTTCAACACCCGACGTTCAAGCTTGCGGTTTCCACCGCCGCCGAGTTTTTTCTGCTGCATTTGCGGGTAAAAGTTCGCCCAATAAACGGCATCATTTATCGCTCTACTACGCATCACTGTTACCTTCCTGCGCAGTGCCACTACCACTGCCCCTACCACGTGACAATGAAAAAGTATATATATATATATACGGTAATGCTATTTTTGCGTGCACAGAGTGTTCCCTCTATCCTGCTTTCCTCTTTCTGTTCCCTCTTTCCCTTCCCCTGTTTAGGGCAGCAAACCGGACGCTCCTCTCGTTGACCTCCCTGCCTTTCCTCTCTTTGCTATCTCTCTCTCTCTCTCTATTTTCACAGACAAGGTGATTGACCGATGCATTATACGCAATCGGTTTGCTCAGTCAGTCGGCTCTGTAGGGCATCAAATATTGAGGGACACCTACGAGTGAACATCCGGGCATGCCAATAGCTAAAATAACCTGTAATAACGATAATAAATCAGTAAATAAGCAACCATGCACACTCGCTCTCGATAAGCGTGCGTGGTGTTGTTGCACACACGCAACTGCTTACCAATGAGTCGTAAAATAATTGATGGTGCCCCGCTTCTCGCACTTTTAGGACCTTTCAGTAAGTGGATGCACTTCGATACACAGCTCCAAGCTCGAAGTACGTAGTTTTTTCTGCTAATTGCAATCATGTCGTAGCAACTGTTCACAGGTAGCACCTTGGCTTTCGCAAGCTCACAACTCCATCTCAGAATGTAACTCCAAGAAGATGGGCAATTGGAAAGCTCTTACATTGGCATGACCACATAAAACCAACAGACAATGAAGCCGAGGAAAGCATCGCGGAAATTAATCGTGGTTGAAAGTGGAATGTAGAAAATAATGAAGAAAAAGGAAATGAAAGTGGACGAAAAGATAATTTGTCGCCTGTGGGAGCCCAAACCACGACCTCCGCATTACGCGTGCGTTGCACTACCACTTCTGCTACGACGAAGGCTATCAATTCGCCCACTGACTTTGGTATTTGTGCTTACTAGATCTAGCCCTAGGAGTGTTAGCCAGCGCCACTCAGAGCGGATGGTGGGCGGATGTGGAACGTATTTTTTTTTTTTTTGCCCGATGGCGCCACGTAACACGTGTTTTTAGAAGACCAGACACGTGGTTAATAAGCGCCTGCATGCTACCTAATGGCATCAAGGCTACCAGAACCTCGCAATGAATAAACGAAAGAAGAAAATAAATAACCGACGCAAGACGCCTTGCGAAATGAGGAAATGTTTATTTTACTCTTTTTATAAACGCTCGTTCCGGCTTTTCGATGCGTTCATCCAATGTTATGGCACCAGATAAGCAGCATTAGTTCCCGTACGAAGCTCCACCTGACGGCATCAGCTGAAAAAAGTAAATTACAAGCATGTGCCATTTTGTTATTTAGACTTTCGCCTGTAGAGGCGAAACGTGTGAAAGTGGTGGATGGGCGACATTACAAAGGAAAGCAATTTGATTGTACAAACATGGCGTAGAAAATACCCGACTCATCTCAAACACTATCGCACATAATATTGACGAAGATATCTTATTTCCAAGCGTTTCCCCATTCCCGGGCTTTATTTCCTGCACTTTAAGAGCATAAATACAAGGGTGACTACTCGTTTTCGACACAACTTGGCGTCAGCAGACGCAATGGTACGCCACGTAGACAGAATGGCCACAACACAGACTCTTAGCCGGACCGTGCTAGACAATCGCAGAATGCCTTCTAGTCGCACTCAAGACAAATGCGTTGGTGCAAAGCCTGTTTTCAGTCGTTCAGAAGACGAAATTTTCCAAGTTCCTGGTTTTTGAGCATCTCGGCGCTATTTTTTGCGCGTCCTGCCAGCCAAAGCAAGACATCGGTTGTCAAGAGTGATAACATGGGAGTGCACTTCCGTGTTATCACTATTGGCAACCGCTCGTCGCATTTGCAACAAGCGCGGGTACCGAAAGAACGTATATATTGTTGGGAGAGGGGGGTGGGGCATAGAAAGCGTCACAAACTTGGACTGAAGTTTCTACCTTCCTATTTGTAGCACAGAGTGCTCCAATTAAGCTGGCGTCTAGTAGAGAAACTTCTTTAAGTAGAGAAACTTCTTTTCAGCTGCCGTCGTCGTCGCTTCTCTTCCATCAGAAATGAGCCGCCATAGACACTTCGATAATAGACATTATGTACACAATATTTACATCGACAGCAATTTACTGTGAGTCTGACGCATCAACTCGATATAGCCGATAGTGCATAACACCGAGCGTACGTCAAGACCCTTAGGTTACACAAGGACCGGCGCCTTAACTCGGCAGAGCCGAAAGTGCAGAGCACCTTTCCTGCGTCTGGAACCACCCGTGAGAGGTCGGGAGCCAGGTTTTGACCCTTTGGTTGCTCCTCCCGAATCCTCTCACAGCAAATCACGACACCCCAGTGACCTGATTGGGTCAACTCGGCTGTCACTCACTGGTCGCTCTTTCTCTTACTCTTTCCCTGCATTCCTCGGAACATTCAGAGAGATGGAGGGAGAGAAAGAAAACGTCAAACAACAAATAAATAAATAACGCCCGAACCATCCTGCTCTGCGACATGCATGGGGAGATCTCCGGACGTTTTCAAGAACACTTACGGAAAAAAGAAAACATCTACGTCGCCCCGTCCTCGCGCCCTAATTAGACATCGCGCACTGCAGGCCGCAAAGAGCATCCCTGGCGAAGCGCACCCACCGATTTACAATGCCGTCTTGTGCGTGGTTCGTCTCCGGCGGCCCCATAAAACTGTCAGTACAGAGACGGATTGAGTCTCCGGTGCCAGCACGTCTTTCGAAGGACCGTGCATCCGGTTACAAGATCTCCCTGGCTTTGAAGTTGTTGTTTTTTGCCCCTGAGGCGTGCCCATTGATGCCCTAGTGACGCTTTGCCCGTAGTCCGTCCCAGGCAGGGCACGAGAGGGCATTCGTTCGCGCCTCCATCCGCGCCTCTGGGCCAAGGAGCTCCCAATGTCACACGCTTTCCCACGTCTCCAGACAACACGTGCGACATTTTACGATGCCCTGGGGTTGGGACGCGGGTTTTCTGCTGCCAAAGAGCGCCTCCTGACCGACTTAACCAAGCGCCCCGCTGCATGATTCTGCCCTCGGCGAAGCCTGAAAACGCCGATCTTCCTCCATTCTGGGGCAAAATTACTTTTCAGCCCCCATGCCGTTTGTCAACACCCTTTACGCTTGGCCTCGTAAGATTCAATACACGCGAAATTAACTGCGCCTCAATGATCGAGCTGCTTTTCCCTAACTGCGTCACAACGTCGGGTGCGGCCAACGTGCCCTAAAGGTACGATAATATGGGGGGGGTTCCGAAAAAGCTTCACAAACATGTCCCAAGAAGAATCATTACATGCCAAACTAACTGCGCCAGAACGGCCGAGCTGGTTTCGCTAACGGCGTCACAACACTCGGTGCCGTGACGTAAGCCTAAATTGCTTGAAATTCAGCGCCAACTGTCAAACAAAATTTATCACCTTGCCGTAGTCGAATAGCACCAAATTCTTATCTATACACCTTATCTACACACCTCTACACTTATCAAGAATTAAAATCTCTTTCTGGCTAAGGAACACAGATCGCGCGCTTACACACTTCTCGGGGCTAAGTTTACAGATGCGATAGGCTTCAATCAACTCTCTTACCTGCTGAGTCTTATAGCCTTCCCCATGATTGAAACGTCACTGAAGATGGGATTACAACCGCACTCCTTACAATGCAACGGAAGATTGCCCCCTGTACCTGTGGGTATAAGATTCGCATACTCACGCACCCGATCATTCACACCGCGACCGGTTTGTCCTATGTAATCTCTACCACATTTCAAAGGAATACTGTACTATACACACGTCGGTAGTAATTTGTTCTGAACCGCATTTGGCCCGAAGCTTCGCGACCTACTTGGATCAAATTTGCATGACGCATACATATGGCGCGCCACTGTCTTATCGCTGACGCAAGAAAAATAAGCCGCAAAGTGTAAGTTCATTTATACGGATAACTTTTTTTTACTTTTAGCGGGAAAGATTTAAAAAAAAATAGAACATCTGTTAACTTCATTTCACATTCTCCTTTTTTTTTCGATGCTCGCGTCGGCCAACGGCTGGCATCAATACTAGCGTGACGTATTTTTTGTTGCCAGTTTTCGCCGAGTGTCCGCTCTTGTTGAATTTCTTTCTCTATGCTCTGACGTTCGGTCAATACTTCACGGTATGAAAATTCAGCACAGAGAATGATCTTTCATATGAAAATCAAAGGCGAAAAAAGTCCTATGGCACAACAAGCACCTAAAATTGTCGAAGAAAATAGATTGCGCCAAGAGTTTTGACCGCGGTCCTCAAGTGCGCGTTCCAATTAAGACACCGTTTCGCAAAGTCAATTAGGGCTAAGTGAACGCGTGTCCGGCCGCAGTGTTAATTAGCGAAAAGCTCTGTAGGTGCCCCAGCCGCCTTCCTTTCTCGTTTCATTGTCGCCGAGAGATATCTAGTGGCGCGTGTACATCTTACAGCAACGTATATACGCTCCTTCCTGGTCGCGCGATAACGCCACGGACAGCGGCCCTCGAGAAAACTTCCTTTCACGATTAGCACGTACGTTCCAGCGTGTATACACTGCGGTCAGCAGTGTACGTCTAACAATGTGAACACGTTAAGATGTGTCCAAGAGAGCTGTCGCCAGCGATGGAGTGCATTCTTTAGGGCGCACTGAAAGGCCGAGTCGTCGTCGGAACCTTCGTTCTAGAAACGTGCTGCCTTTCCGACAATGTTTAGAACTAGGGCGTGGTCAGTGGTCGTATTGTAAGGAACGCTGACTGAACGATCGATCGATCATCGACCCATCGCACACGCGCATTTCGACAGAACGCTGCGCACGAGGAATGAGGAGAACGATGTATAATTCGTCTAGAACCTCATAAGCAAAGCGGTATCATGATTGATTGATTGATTGATTGATTGATTGATTGATTGATTGATTGATTGATTGATTGATTGATTGATTGATTGATTGATTGATTGATTGATTGATTGATTGATATGTCGGTCGAGAACACGCAAAACGCCAAAGTGCTCGTGCGCCGAGCCTTCGATGGATGTTAAACAACCCTAGGTGGTAGCAATCAATTTAGAGTTCACCGTCATCTGCCATACAGCTTTTGCGTTGCTCTGGGGCGTGAAAGCCTGTCAGTCTATCAATCAGCCATTGCTTCAGGATAGGTCATTTGTGTGCAGTTTGGTTCAATGAGGTTGAATTTTTGCCTATTTTCTGGGCACCAATGTTCAGAGAGAGATAGATAGAGAGAGAAATGGAGAGATATCTTCAATAAATCCTTGAGAGGTTTACCTGGCGACTTTGCTTGTCATGCTACTCCAGGTGGGTACATACGATGAAAAATGATATGGCATGCACAGTGCACGTCACAGGTACGCGAAACATGTCGCAACACTCGGCAAACTATGGTATATCTCATTGAGACCAGTGTCTCTAATGAAGGTTAAATGTGCCTTGGTTGCGCGAGATGCACAGGCAGCGCTAGTCCATGGCGCAATTATACATGTTTGCAACTCAAGCGATGATCGATGTTCGTACTGCTCTCGATTGGGCTACGCTACCGCGACAGTAGTTAAAAGAGTTTTTCTGTGTCCGTCCATCCTGTCCGTTACAATGCCGTCACGTTCTCCGTCGTCATCGCGACGTTATAGTGCAGCCGTCGTCAGGCCACTGCCTCAGCGTCACATTCACAAAATGGCAAAGGAAAAAAAAACGCTGGGCCAGAACTCAGCACCACTAACTCTCTAAGTATGTGATGGCCTACTTGGAATGGCATGACTGTGACGTCTCGGCAAGCGCGCGTGCGTGTGTCACGGGCGAACTCACACAGACTCATTCATGTACCTAGTATATTCATGTACCTAGTACCTAGACGTATGTACCTAGTATCTCTCGCAAACGTGACTTTGTGCCCACTGTGAAACCACTCGGCATACGCTCAACACGCCTCGCGTTTTCTGTTACATTATCTCCAAAGTGGGTGAAGTCCACCTGTAATGCTACAATGGGAATATGCGTGACCAATGATTGGATCAAACCTCTGTATTCCAGCACGGCATCCCAATGCTCTAACTATGTTAGGCCGCTATCGTGCGCATTTTTCGGTCGTAGCAAAGTTTATCTTTGAAAAGTCTGAAGCATGCGTCCCGTGCCAGTTTCTCGCATCATTCCCTCGTGACAGCTAGCCCCTTTGAAAGGCTGTGTTAGACTGCGCAGCCTTCGGGATCGGCCCTCATTTTCTTTCAGATACCTTCACAGTGAGTGAAGTTCGCCTCAAATGATATCTCATTTTATCGCCCATCTCCGCGGCCATTCAAGTTTCTAATTCCTGCTGAGGCATAGAGCAAATGGCCACCTGCAGCTGTCGCAATACATGAGTTCAAACCCGCAAGAATTGCTGAAGTTTGCTGCCGATTGTTTTAAAGGAGTCCTTGAAACGCTTTAAGATTTATGCACTATATAGCAGTGAGAACACAGTAAATGGAATTGTGTCGCAAGGTTAACACTATAGTATATGCCTAGCACGTAGAGGGGATAAACGGGGTTTCTTTAGAATAGCAAGAGCGTCTGCCAAGGGATGGGAAGTGCAGTCGAGTGCCCCGTCTGATCAGGTAGAGAGATTAGATATGGAAATTGCTTGCATAATATGGGTTCGATTGCCGCAGGAAGGGGGTGGATGGTGGTTTCTGGGAGAGGCCTTCGCCCTGCAGCGATCTCCCGTTGAGCAAAGATGAAGTAACTTTTCAATAGAAATATTTTTTTTTCGTTGGCATACGAGTAGTATTTGTGCCGGTGGAGATTAGAAATTCTGGATTATCATCGATTAAGTTTGAAGGCATAAAATCACAAACATTATTTCTTTACAGAGCACGCTGCAGTAGTGCAATTGATACCAGCCAATATAATATATACCAGCCAATATCTAAAGGCGTGGTCGTTCTGAAGCTACCCCGAGACTACAGTACCAGTTTCGAAATATACTAGAGGTTTGTTTTTGTTTTTTCTAAATCGCACAAGAGCCTCTTCGTAGCGAGTGTGTACCTTGTCTGAGAAATTAAGAAACGCGCCGATGGTCATCAAGTCGTTATAGTGGGGGCTTCAACGCCTCACACACGGCCTCACACACACGTGGTTACCACACGGCGCTTCCAGTCTGCTACGAAATAAGGAGCCCGAGTACACGACAGTGCACAACAGCACAGACTGACTGTGTGGAACGACCCACTCCAAACCTCAAGAATAGGCAATCGTGTCTCCAGAGACAGGAACTCAGGCCTCACCTTCACGCTATACGGGCCTTTTGCAGAATGGAGCCGATTCCCAGAAACCCTGGACAGCGACCACCACATGTTCCAACTAACAGCGGCTCATACTCGCAAGCTCCCCAGGGTCGGAATGGCCCGGTTAACGTAGTCGAATTCATTCCGAGACGTGTTAAACGTCGAGACAAATATCGAGAACATAGATGACTGGCTGAAGAAGCTCATCGACACCCGCCGTGGTTGCTCAGTGGCTATGGTGTTAGGCTGCTCAGCACGAGGTCGCGGGATCGAAACCCGGCCACGGCGGCCGCATTTAAATGGGGGCGAAATGCGAAAACACCCGTGTACATAGATTTAGGTGCACGTTAAAGAACCCCAGGTGGTCGAAATTTCCGGAGTCCTCCACCCACTAGGGCGTGCCTCATAATCAGAAAATGGTTTTGGCACGTAAAACCCCATAATATTAAAGCTCATCGACACGGCGGAACGCCACACCAAGAGAATACAGCTGCATAAAGTAGCGCCAGCCGTCGACATGCACCTCCTCCACCTATGGGAAGCCAAACGAGCTCTTCTCAAGAGATAGAAGAGACAGGAGCTAAACAAGAAACCAAAGAAGCGAATCGCCCTCCTTACCGAGCAAGCACAGGTATACGCGGAGAGATTGGGAAGACAGAACTGGCACGCATTCTGCGACAAACTCCAGGGAACCTTGAGAACAAAGAAGACGTGGCACCTCCTGCGCGCCCTTCTCGACAACGGCCCTACGAAGACGTAGCAGCGACGGCACTTCTGCGGGCTCGTGCACAACCACGCCGGATCGGAAGAGAACTTCTTTCGTGAAAGTCAGAAGAAGCTGTGCGGCGACCCACCCGATAATATGACGGCACACGGTGAGAAACCAAACCCAGAACTTGACCAACCCTTTACGCAGGCTGAACTCACTGCTGCACTGTCGACACTCACCTGAAACACCAGCCCAGGCAACGATCGGATCATAAACAAGCATCTCCGGAACCTTCCTCAGAAGATCGCCTCAGCCTTACTCCAGTACTTCAATGCATGCTGGGAGGAGAGCTGCTGGCTGCCTGGAAGCACTCGGAGTTCACGATGATCCCCAAACCAAACAAACACCTCTGCACCGAGAACTTGCGGCCAATTTCCTTTACCTCGTGTGTGCGGAAATTTTTTGAGCACGTGATACATAAACGGCTAACCCAACACCTCGAAGGCAACGGATGTTTTCCGAACACTATGTTCGCATTTAGGCAGAACCTGTCGAGGCAAGACGTTCTTCTTCTACTCAAGGAAGACCTCATCGTCCACCTGAGCACGACAAGCAAATGCTCGATCCTAGCCTTCGAAGTAAAGGGATGTTTTGATAACGTCAATCACGAAGCTATCCCCTGCAACCTCGAAGGCCTGGTCTGCGGATCTCGGACCCGCAGGACTACGCCAGGAATTTCCTCACGGACCACATGGCCACGGTTGGAATATACAACTTGCACGGCGACAGCTTCCGACAGCTTCCGAGGCACCCCGCAGGGTTCTGTCATATTGCCGTTGCTCTTCAACGTTACCATGATCAAGCTACCCATCCTCCTCGACGCCACACCGGACCTACGACACGCTTTTTATGCAGATGATATCACGTTATGTACAAAGAACTCAAACGCCAGAATGCAAGAAACATGCCTACAGGAAGCAGTAGATACCATGGAGAGCTACTTACAAAAATGTGGCCTCCGCTGTGCTCCAGAGAAGTCGGAACACGTCGTTCTTAAGTCAAGAAGGAGAGGCAGACCACCCGGCTACGATGAACCCGATCCCAATGTCACCCTCAATGAAACACCTACCCCCAAAATGGAAACCCTACGAGTTCTATGGCTGCACATCCACAAAGACAGGTCCGGGGCGGCCACCCTCCCGCGACTACAGCGAACTCTCACAGCTAACGTGTCTCGTCAGCAGAGTTGCAAGCCATAGAAGCCTAAAAGAACAAGACATGCTACGCGTGATGCAAGTATTCCTCACCAGTCGAACAACATACAGCAGGCCATACCTCCTGCTGAGGAATGCAGCGGTTAAATAACTCGACATTCTTATACGCAAAGCCATCAAAATCGCCCTGGGGCTCCCATCCACGGCTTCGACTACGACACTTCTCAAGATGGGCTAGGAAGAACTAGCTGAAGCTCACAAAGTCAAATTGAATGACTGAAGCTTACGCATACTGAAAGATCAGTGCTCCAACGGCTGAGCCGCGTCGAAACCTTTAGAGCCGCCACGGACAGAAAAGAAAGTACTGCCCAGAACATCCGCGAATGCCTATGCATAGGACCAAACCCACGCGACATGCATCTTACGTACCAGAAGGAAAGAAGACAATCCCGAGTGGATACCCTATACGGCGCAAGATCCGGACGCCAGATACACCGACGCAATCAAATACCCGCAAAGAAACGCTTACGCCCTGAACGTCATAAATTCCCAGGGCAGAGAGCTAGCGTCTGCCACAGTCCGTGCACAAAACCCTGCGACTGCAGAAGAGACGGCGATCGCCCTAGCAACTACCACGTGCATGGACGCAGCTGTCGTCTTTTCCGATTCTGACGCAGCCGTCAGAAACTACGCTTATGGTAACGTGTCGACAGAATCGCGAAAGATATTGAAGCGCCGAAGCACTCTGATCCCGTACACCTGCGTGGAATGGGTTCCTGGGCACGAGGGTTCTGGAGGGGAACGAAGCAGCACACGCCGCTGCCCGAGATCACGCCCGGTCAAACCTTCGTACTCTCGAGACGCCCAGCCTGCGTCGGCGGGGATAGAGACCGTACCCATCACCTACTCAGCGATCCTTCAACATCACAAACTGGAACGGAGGGTGTACCTACCACCTCGCCAAAGGTCAACAAAGAGGAAAGCACCGCACTCAGAATACTACAGAAAAACATTTACGCCCACGGAATACTCATCCATAGACTCTACCCAACGCTATCAAGGATACCTCTGTCCAATGTGCGGCGTACCGGACATCTTGGCGCACTTGATCCTAGAGTACCCATGGCATCTAGACGCAGACTCATCGCTTTCACCGAAAGACTATCGCTCCAGACAAGAAAGCGAAGACCTCATCGAAAGGTGGGAGGCCAAGCTCGTCTCCGAAGACATGGGACAATGACGCCTTGTCGCCAGGGCCAAGGAGGCAGAAGACCTCCCACCTAGAGTAGAATCATGCCTTCCCTCGAGGTACTTATTGAAAAATAAACGTTTATTCCTCCTTAGCTGCACCAAACTTTTCAAAGTCGCCTATGGCAGATAGCACAATTATAATACTTGAAGTTACTCGATGAGGCAGGTATTACTTCTATAAGAAATCAAAATGCTGAATTGTGTAATTACCTTAATTGCACTAGTTACCTTTCTAATTATTACTTGACGGTACATGTTGCGATTTACCAATTATAGCCGGTGAGTTCGCAAGGCGTATCCACATCTCAGTATGGCACCGGTTCTGAGGTATTAATTTTCAATGTGTATACGACGAAATGCATGGGCGTTCCAGTTACTTTTGTGCTTCAATGCTTACAACAGCGTTTTTCTTTAAAAAAAAAAGAATAGGTGGAACAGCGCATTATAACCGCAAGCTTGACGGCCCATATCTCAAATCCGGTGCCATCCTTAGAATTCGTTTCGAGCCTATATGTCTTGCAAACTCACCAGCTACAATTCGTAAATTGCAATGTGTGCTGTAACTTAATTAGTTAAAAATATATATGTAACCTTTGTTAATTAAACAATTTCGCATTTGATTGCTCGTAGTAGTACTGCCCGCCTCAACAAAAATTTTGCTGCGTGCCGCTGGTGACTTTTCAAATATTTGGTGAAGCTAAAAAAAGAAAAAGAACAGCCTGTACAGTGTGCAACCGTAAAATTTCAGCGAAGTGTCGTTGTCTTCTACTTGCTATTTTCCCAGAGAGTTCTTAGCTACGAGCACTGTGAGACAAAAGTAGGTGAAATATCGCTACATTCCGCCCAGCAAAACATTTTCGCAGGAACACCTGGCGCCTAATTCACAAATCTCTTTGTTTCTGAGCTCTCACTGCCACATGCAGGCCGCCTTTACCTTTCAAAAAGCATGATTTGCTGGGTTATGCTCTTAAGAACATTTCTAAGCATAAGAACTTTTTTCTTCTGAATGTGGACCCAGGAGTACGGTATTAAAACTGCGGTCACGCAATATTGTCTGTTTTATTTCGATAGCAATTATATGGACATTCTAGGTGCGTTTCTGTCGTCGGCGTCGCCGCGAGATTCCATATAAAGTTCAAGGGCGATAACACCGTCGCCGTGCGCCGTACGCTGTATGTGCCAGTGGAAGTCCGCGCGGGGAGCCGAAGATCGCGGCTCAACCTGGCGCGCTCAAGAGAGGTAGGCGGAGAGCAAACGCACCGTCTTCCGTCGCGCGAAAGGGGGGGGGGGGAAGAGAGGGAGGGAGGGGGGGCTGCGTTGTGCACCGGCAGCAACTGCGCCTTTTGCGACCGCGGGCGCAATGGTAACTGACGATTGCGACTCGATCACAGATACTCAATCTCGCGCGCGGAAGGGACGAAAGCGGGGAGGCAGCGCGGGAGGGAGGGGAGGGGGGCGGCTTCGACTCCACCAAGTGTGCACTTTGGACGGCCGCGCAAGGATGCACGCGCCGTATCTGAAGGGTGTCTGCAGACGGCTCTTACCTTTGTGCGCGCTATGTTCTCGCCGCTCTTGCGTTGAAGCGATAGACAAAGGCCACTTCCCTCGTTGCAGCTGCCGCGCTTGCTCACACCACCATTCTGACAGCGATTGTTCGCGCTCATCGAGTGCGATGTGTTCATGTTCGCTTGTGCGCGCTGACACCGTGCTCGTTAGTTCAGTTGGCAAGCGAATGTTTCCAAGTTTATACTGCGGATAAAGCTACTGTCTTTACTTCATATAGCTGTCTACCAATTTTCTCTCGCCATCGATGCTTCGCCTTTCGGGTGAAACTGTGACTTCTTTATCACGCCAGGTCCATTCGCATCTGTCCCATTAACTGTTTATTTCTATGTATGCCTTTCTTGTCCGCGATAATTACGCGAACTCGCTACGGAGTTGGAAATCCCTGTTTTCAGTGAAATTCCGAGAATGCACGCCCGAGCCGACGTTGCAATCACCGCGGAGCGGCATATGGGCGTATAGAGAGAAATGGCCGTCGCTGAAACGAGGCCTAATCAATACTGACCTCCGGAACTTTCGGCCAAGGTCCCCGAACATCTGAGCTCTTCCTGGCAAAGCGTATATATACGAGGCTGGAAGCAGGACCGTTTCTCAGGAGGCAATTAACTTGCCCGAAGATCCGGTCTGATGAGTTTCCGAATAAAGCTGCCACCGTCGAACGGCAACTCCTTACTTTCCTCCGCGGATGCGCTAGGCTTCTTCGGGGATCAGCAAGTCCAGGGCTGACGACTCCATCAAGCCCGAATCCGCTTAAGCGTTTTTTTCTAGGCCGCTCGCTCGTTCGCGCGTGCCCTCCATCACGCAAATGTATCGCGTCGCGGCCTTTGTGATTACAGAGGATTTAATGCCGACTTACCGTGGCGAATAGTCCGACATAACTTCTTCGAATATTGAAAGTGTAGCGCCTGATTGCCTCCTCTACATCGAAGAGAGAGCAGTGCGTGGCCATGCGCTTCTCGCGGTCGGGCCGCGACAAAGTCCTTATTTACAAACATCCTGGATGCTCATTCTAATAATGAGTCGTCGTCGCTGTGACGTCAGTCAACGGTACACGGAGGAGACGGTTGCGCCCCACTCGTTTTCTCTGAGAAGCTCAACTGTGGAACACACTCAGAGTGAGTGAGTGAAAAACTTTATCAGCTCTAGATTCGCTGGTCTTCTGCGGTCTTCAGATGGAATCGTCCATCTTCTAGCACAACGGTCGGTTGCCCTTAGGGCCGATTTACGTTCGAGCCGCCCATCGCCGCAAGCCGCACCGTACGCTTGCGGTCGCGCGAAAAACTGCACGTATCCAGCCCTTGTGCACAAATTACCATTTACACTGTGTGCACAGTGTATGCCTTGCGCATTGTAAACCGAAATTTGTGCACAAGTGTTCCATATGTGCAATATTTCGCGCGACCGCACGCGTGCGGTGCGGCTTGCGGCGATGGGCGGCTCGAGCGTAAATCGGCCCTTAGTCCAGGGCTCCGCTGGATGCTGCTGCCAGTTGTGCTCGCCGAATCAGACCTTCTTGGTCGACCTGGCGATCGCTGGAGAGCACTCCCTCCTATTGTTCCGCACTCGGGTTTGGTATAACGGGTGCCACGTCTATCTTCTGGCATGCCCACGTTATGTGATACAGCGTGGGTGTTTCGTGGCACCAGGGGCATGTGTCATTGTATTGTGTCGGATAAATTTTGCTGAGTACGTGTAGGTTCGGGTAAGAGCCCGTTTGTAGCTGCCTCCACGCGACAGAGTCCTCTCTGCTAAGGGAGCTGTGCGGTGGTGGATACCGCTTTCTGCAGCCCTTGTAGTAATTTAGTATCGCCGAATAGTCTTGGGGTACAGGTTCGGTCTCCTCGAGGTCGCCTACGTGGGATGCTCGGTAATAAGTGTGCCCTCGAGCTATCCTGTCCGCCTCTTGGTTCCCTGCGACTCCCGTGTGTCCCGGCGTCCATACTATTGTATGCCTGATTGGTTCTTCTTTTGTTTGTCGTGTTATGTGGTCTCCGGAGCGGAGTATGCGGAGCGCTCCGTGCCCTATTCTGCCGCGTAGGTAGTTGCGGCACGCTGTTTGCGAGTCTGTAAGGATTGTTAAAGACCGTTTAGAACGATATCCCTCCGCTGCCGCTAGAGCGACGGCCGCTTCTTCAGCCTCGATTATCGTACAGCCTTGTAGTGATGCGCTGGTGATCTCGCGTAGGTTCGAATCAATCACCGTTGCTACCGCGTTGCTGTTGCTCTGCCCCGCTGCTCTGGCGTATGTGGCTGCGTCCACATATACCGTCGTTTCTTGGGGTGCTAGTGTTTTTGTAGGTATTCAGCCCTCGCTTCTCTGCGTGCTTTGTGTAGGTTGGGATCCATGTTCCGGGGTATGGGTGCTACTTTTAGAGTGTTGCGATACTCGTCCGGAATCGTTTCGGTCCTCTGGATCTCTTGCAGTTGATCGGCGCAGCCTAGTTTCTTCAGGAGCTCCCTGCCAGATGGGGTCTGCTGTAGTCTGCGTTGTTGGGAGACTAGTTGCGCCTCTTTCAATTCGTCGAAGGCGTTGTGTAGTCCTAAGGCTAGGAGCTTTTCGGTTGAGGTGTTCTGGGGAAGGTGGAGTGCGGTTTTGTAGGCTTTGCGTAGAATCGCGTCCGCCTGTTGTACCTCACTCTTGATGGGATTGTAGTATAGGAGGCTGTGTGCCACTCGGCTGACAACCAAGCTTGTGACCAGCTTGAGTGTGTCCTCCTCTCGCATGCCGTGGCGTCTGTGTGAGATGCGCGTGATCATGCGGGCCACTTGTAGGGTGGATGCCTTGAGTAGGGCGAGGGTGTGGGTGCAGCGTTGGTTTGACTGTATCCACATCCCCAGGATTCTGATGAGCGTCTTTTCCGGTATCGGCTTGCCCTCGAGGTAGACGTTGAGCTTTAACTCGTCGCTGGTGGGGACTGTGCGGTTTTGCTTTCCTCTCCAAACTCTCAGGAGCTCGGACTTCTCAGTGGAGCAGGCTAGCCCTCTTGCTCTGACGTAGTCCTCTACGCAGGTGGCTGCCTCTTGTAACTTCTCTTCTTTCTGTCTGAGCGAGCCTGTGTTAACCCAGATGGTGATGTCGTCGGCATACATGGCATGGCGTATGCCGTCGATTTCTTTTAACTGTTTTGCCAAGCCAATCATTGCTATGTTGAAAAGCGTGGGGGAGATGACCGACCCTTGAGGCGTCCCTTTGTTTGGAGTAAGGAACTTCTCTGATCGGAGCCCTCCGAGGCCAATCGTTGCCGTTCTGTTTGAAAGGAAGGCTTTGACGTAGCCGTAGACTCTCCTCCCGCAGTTCAGGTCGTTCATGCCCGTGAGGATAGCTTCGTGGCTTACATTGTCAAAAGCCCCCTTGATATCCAATGCCATTATTATATTTTCCCCGCTCCTGGGGACGTTCCCGAGTACTTCTTCTTTGATTTGAAGCAGTACGTCTTGGGTCGATAATTTTGCTCTGAATCCAAACATGCTGTGGGGATACAGTTCCTTGTCCTCCATGTACTGTTGTAGTCTCAGCGTCACCACTCGTTCGTACAGTTTTCCCAGGCAAGATGTGAGCGAGATCGGTCTGAGGTTCTCAATTTGCAGTTTCTTGCCCGGTTTAGGAATCATCACTACCTCCGCATGCTTCCACTCCTCGGGGACGGTCTCAGCTTCCCAGTGTTTGTTGAGAAAGTCGGTAAATTCTGCGACTAACTCTTCACTAAGGTTGCGGATGAGTGCGTTATTTATCTTGTCTGCACCCGTGGCCGTGTTTCTGGTTGTGTTTCGAATCGCTGCGTAGACCTCTTCTCGCGTGATGGGTCTGTCCAGGTTAACGTTTTCTCTTCCTCGGTAGCGCTCTGCGTAAGCTGCTGGGTTTGTGTCCCCGAAACATTTAACGTGCACCTTCTCCAGGAGTTCGGAGTCTGGTCCCTCGTACTGGTGGATGAACCGGTAGATGGTTTTGTTGTTTTCTGCCTTGGTCTTGGTCGGATCTATGAGAGCCTTGAGGCTCTCATAGATCAGATTTGGACTCAGAAGAAAGAGTCCAAATTCAGGTAAATGTACACCGCAAGCATATATTGAAACGCGAACAAAAAATAATTGATGAAAGTGTCTGTTAGGCGTAATCACAGGAACGTGCGACGTGTAATCGCTCTGTTGCTGGTCTCTAAGTGTGCATAGCAGTCCGTAGTGTACGTTCTGGAGTCCGCGTTAATCCACTGTTAAAATGTAGGGGAACCTGTAAATGGAACAGTGGATTGGAGTGCAGTATCGGAATTACATGGAAGTTCGACGCGCATTTGTTCTCTTTCCGGTCTCTGAGTATGCATAGTAGTCCGAAGTATTCGTTTTAGACTCTGCGTTAGGCCACTGTTACAAGTGCAGGTAAACCTAGAAACGGAACAATGAATTGGAGTATAGTTTCGTAATTGTTCGCGTTGGAATTTACGATGATAGTACAAAGTATCTGGGCATGCAGAGCTCTTTAGGGTGCTGAGTGGGCATGCGCAAAACGCAGAGGCGTCTTAGCGGCACAAAGGAGTTCTCGGAGCTTGCACTACACTACCTTATCGGAGGCTATGACATTGTTGACTTCACAGTCGTGAGAACCTCTCGTGAATTATTTTACCAGGGAGAGGGGCTCTGCGCCCCCCCCCTCCCCTCCGGGAAAACTTCGGAGGGGGCTCGGGACCCGAAGCCCCCTCGTAGTCGGCGCCCATGGGCGCGAACAATCTGTCAAGTGCGGCACGTTGCAAACAGAGCAAAGTGTGATGCCACTGCCTCGCTAGTCGGGAGATCACGACAGGCAGCACGTGGGTGACGCGTGAACGCGATTCGCAACAGCCGCCGCAGACATACCTCCGCTCATGCAGCGCGTTGTTTCCATATATGGCATCGTGCGACGCGCTCATCGCACGTCATCGGTGAACAGACGACGGCGCACTCCCCTAGTACGATGTCGTAGTAGTAGCCGCAAGTCTTGCGCGCAAGTCTTACGCTTCTCTTCTCACGCTGCGCTCCGAGTTCGCTTTCATCTTTCGCTGTGCTCGTTCGCTCGGTTACGTCGTATAGCTCGCCTCAGGAACGGGCGCCGGAGAGCCTGCGCTCTAAAGCTTCTATAAAGTTTTTACTCAGCGACACGCAGTGCAACGTCCGTATGCCACGCTCGAGCGAACGTCATGCTCACCTGCCACGGACACTGAAAATCGTGAATTTCGTGATCTAAGGACAATATCAGCGCCTCAGGGGCGGAGAGATCGTCTGTCTCACAAAACTATCCCTCCCGAAAATACCTCTTCTATTCATTCATTTTTCCCACAGTTCCAAACAGCGCGTGTTAAGGTAGACCCGACGTGCGCGGGCACGTCGGATCTTTACGCATTCCTACCGACCTCGTTGTGGACAAAACGTCATTAATTCTGCTCGTGCGACACGCTTGTGACATGTTTCAAATCGGGCCACCAGCGGAGAGCTGACGTCGGGGGTTATTTGTGGAAGCGGTTCGCGGGTTGCGCGCGACCGTGCTGTCGGGGCTCCTTCGCGTGAGAGGCAGGGCTGTACGCGAGAAGCGCAGCAGCAGAGGTGCAGCAGCAACAACAGCAGCTGCCACGAGCCACGTCCTCAGCAACAAGCGGCGCCAAGCTGACGCCCGTGTACGGACGATCCGGTCTGTAAACATTAAGAAGGTTCACACACACACACGCATACACACACGCGCATACACTCACGCACACACACACACACGCATACGCACGCACGCACGCGCACGCTGCCACTGCCGCAGGGATTCAATTTCCTGCAACAATGCGCACCCACGCGCCCGCTTCATCGGGCATTGGGTGCTCGCAAACTACGTATACGCGCCCCGTGTCACGAGACAGCGGGAAATATGAAGAAAAATGCTTTTTTTTTTCTTCTGAGAAAAAAAAACGAGAAATAAAGAGTAAAAAATAGGGAGCTCGGCGAGGCAAAATTGACAATCCTTGAGAGAGCGCGCTGCTTGCGTCGGTCGGTTGGTCGTGTTTGTCCGCTGCGCACATGCAAGGTATAGGGCATTGAGGAAGAACAAGAGATAGAAGAAGGCAGCGAGGAAGCGGGCCAGCTTTTATAACGTTTAACGTCAACCAGCCTGCCCTGCCTGCCGCAGGCTAGCTTCCGCATTTTATCTTTTTATCTCTTTAATTTCTCTCTCTCTTATGCTTCGCGTAACGGTGCTGCGGGCTCGTGTGCTAGCAAGCAGCGTCGTCCCTAAACGGATTTCGCCGAGTAAAGTTTGTGCACGGACAGGCCGGCCCCGGTATTATTATTATTATTATTCTCGTATTTCTCAATTCTTGCTCTGTACCTCCCAGGCATCCTTACGAACCTTATACGCCCCGTCTCCGCATTCTTTCTTTTCTTTCTTTCTTTCTTTTCTTTTATTTTTCGGAAGCGCGCACACGCGCGCCCGCGTATATATACCGTGCGTTCGTGCAGTGTTGTCCGAGAAAAACCAATATCGCGTGGCTTCTTCTTCGTCGAGAGCTTATTTCTTTCGCCATTTCCAATCGAAACTGCAGTCGCTGCCCCCCCCCCCTTCCCTTTCGCGCTCATCTAACCCCCTCCGCCTCTTCGGCTGCCATTGCAGAGCGAAACGACGGCTGTGTGCGAGAAACGGTAGAAGAGATGAACCGAACATGAAAAAAAAGCGAAAAATAAAACTACAAAGAGAAAGGAAAGAAACGAGAAATGTGGGGGAGGGGGGGACGCATATCTTCGAGTAGGGACGGAACGTTCTCGCACGTGTACAAAAAAAGAAAGGAAAAAAAAAGAAAATAAAGAGAGGAAGAAAAAGCCTGCGCGCGCACGGCCACACGTTTCAGAAGTCAGTCGCAGGTGGCGTGGAGGTCAGAAACGGAACATGTTCGTCCAATATATATGCGTCCGCAAAGAAATAATGTCGAAGCGTGCAGCACACAGGCACGGACTTTTTCTTCTTCTTCTTCTCCTTTTGGGGACAGGAAGGGGAAGCGGGGAGTGGGCGGAAGGTGAAACGAAGGAGAGATGGGAAGACAGAGGAGGACTCAAGCCCGGCCATCGCACCTTTCCCTCCCTCCTATACAACATTCGCCGTAGCAGCGCCAGCCTCACGCACCGAGACGGTTCCTCAAACGCACACCGCACTTTGTGGCCGATCGGCCCTGCAGTGGGACGCCGCGCGCAACAACCTCTTCTCGCCTTACTGACGTCACCCTCTCCTCGCCTCTTTTTGCCTCCGATTCCTTGCCGTTTCGGTTGCCTATTGCTCGAGTCCTGTCGCGCGGCTTCGCCGCATGTCTCCCTTCCGCGTTTCTTTCTTTCATTTTTTTCCTTCTTCTCTCTTAGTTTTTCGCTTGCTTTTGCCGCGGCCGTCAACCGCTAAAAGTAATCTCCTTGACGCGGTTTTGTCAAAGCCTGTTTTTCTCGGACGCCGCGACGCCTCTTTGCTTCGACCCTTTCATACTTGAACCTTTCGAGACTCCTGCCACTCACGATGCGAGGGGAATAAATGGCCCCCGGCGCGCATTACCGAAGCGCGTGGTTTGTCGTTGTTGTTGTTGTTGCTGTATACATTCAACTTCCTGCATCTCGAGCCTCGCTTCCCCGTTCCCTTAATTTATTTTATTCTTATTTGTTCCTGAGAATTTCAGTACGTGTATTCACATATGTATTTAGTTATTGTATGTTATTATAATCTTTGACTGTACTCTCCCCGTACACAATGCCTCTAGGTGCCTATATATATATATATATATATATATATATATATATATATATATATATATATATATATATATATATATATATATATATATATATATATATATATATATATATATATATATATTGTAACATGACCGCGGCCAGCAGCAGGCCACTGTAATTACGGCCAAAAACTAACGATTATTATAAACTGCAGGGTGTTTATATAGTAACCCGCAGGAGAGAGAGAATGAGATGAGAAGGGCACAAAGATATATATATATATATATATATATATATATATATATATATATATATATATATATATATATATATATATATATATATATATATTTATCGCAATGAAGAAGAGGAGGACAGCCCAGATGCGCAAGCAAGATCGCCAACGCATTACGCGAGACAGTGCTCGACCTATAACGCGTGGCATTGTGTATATATATATATATATATATATATATATATATATATATATATATATATATATAGTATGTATGTATGTATTAGCAGACGAAAGGCAGGCAGCGGAAATGTGCTGTTGGTCTGCTCGGTTCCCAGCAGAGCGAGTATAGGCAGGGAAAACATTGAAACATTGAAATAAGGCCGAGTTAGCTGAAAAGCAAGATACTGTTGACTTGGACGCTCAGATAGCGCAGCTGCGTATAGCAGTTGCAGGCACGTACCCAAGGGGGGGCCCGGGGGGGGGGGGGGGCGCCCCCCCCCCGAAATTAAGACGCATACCCCCCCCCCCCCCTCCCCACCCATGCCACCACTTTTCACACACATTCCTAAAGCGCCTGGAAATCAATGTCGAAACTTGACAGCTCTTCGGCGGTCAACATTTTGCCGCCTTTTTCACTCCTTTTGGATGGCGGTAGTTATCGACATCTTTTGGGGGTGTGAAGGACAGTTTCCTCATCGATTCGGTGCCCACGCGATTATCTCGAGATGTGTTCAGTTGTCACCATCTTTCCGATGGTCACGCGCTTCGCTGTTTCTTCGTTAGTACAACCTTCTTCGTTTAGACTGATCCAGGGACCAAGAAGGGGATTCAGTTCGTGGTCAGCTGGTCTGTATGCACGTGGGACGAGTTGCGGCCAGAGAAAACGTCAATTGCGTTTAACTTTTCCTTTTGCTTCATTATTTCCTCGAGTAACGGCTCACCGCGACGCTGACAGATTCTCGGAACCATATACCCGCGATATGGGTTAGGTAAGGTGAAAAATAAAATAATGCGAAACAGCGTTCATCATCAAACCCTGCAATAACCGTTAAATCCATAAGCAACATGAATGTCATCTGTTACCTCGTCTGCTTTTTGCCTAATTGTAGAGCATTTTTCGTGCAAGATTGCCAACCGGAAACAAGAGCCGCAAGGCGTTGAGAAATTAAGCGATCTGCTAAGGAATCCATTGTCGGCAACCGAGGCAACAGCCAAACAGGAAGAAAAAGTGAAAGTTAACAAATTGAACCATTGTTTATGAAAATATTTATAGAACAACATCTTTTTATTTAAAGAGGAAGTAGAAAAAACGCCGCCGGAAGTGGGGAACAATTCCGTGCGTTTTGAATGACGCTTTTACAGTTATTAGTCGAGCCGCCTGACGTAGCCACTTCTCTGCTGTGCTTATGTGAGTCTTATGAAGTGTCTTTCTAAGCTTCCGCGGTGGGCGTAGTACGTCTAGAATCGCAGCGTCCTACGCCCTACGAGGTCGTACTGGACTGGAAGCCACGCATTGTTACGTACCTTCCCAAATAACAATACGAGTCGTTTGCGGCACTTGGTAGAGCATAAACGAGGGATCCAAAAGAACTGTGACTGTTCCGGAAATACATATTTCTCTATAGTTCTTCCAGAGCTAATTAAAAAAACGCTACTATAGTCGGATACAAATTAAGTCTGCAGTGAAGCCCCGCCCACGCCCTCATAACCACCAGACACTGTTCCTCCGGGAGGCTGCAAATAATTCGTACTTCAAACTTTTTCTGTTACCCAAATAAGGTGATAACCACAAAAATAGAATTATTAGCGCGCAATTTTATACCTTTTGCCTCGCCTATTATAGTGGAACGGCCAAACCCTAATTCTTTATTGAACTGAAATGATATGCTTGCTCTCCTGCAACTATTTATTGTCAAGTTTCACTTTAGTTGGCAATGAAGTTTAGTAAAATGGGTTCAGCAGTGAAATGAACGGCACCGCAGACTTTTGAAGAGTGGAATGCTCAGACTCCATACACTTTGTCCATGTCTGTTGCACACCTCATTGCTTCCGCCGATGAAAATACTTTTCAAGAACAGCAGACGCTCCGGAGGTATCAATTACGACGCCATTTTGGAAAGGCCGCATGCCGACGATTTTATTTGCTTCTGTGATCGGCTGGCTAACCCCCCCCCCCCCCCACCCCGCAGTTTGTGTGCCTTGGTTGCCAACTGCTGTTTCTTTAAGTTGTATTCTACTAAAGTAATCTTCATTTTACAATTTGGCTCTTTTACTTGTCCTTGGCAGTGTTCTTCCTGCGCAAGTCCATTTGACGTAGTTCCTTGTTTGCCAAGTAAAGGAGAGGTGTATCGCACAGGGCGTACCTGTAAAATACACCTTATTTCATTTCTCTCTTGTGGGTTTACGTGTTTTTATGATGAATGGTGGACGTTATTCACATTTGTACTAGTAAAGTAGCCCCCCCCCCCCTAATTTACATAGAAGTTACCTTGGGTTGCCCCCCCCCCCCCCCGAAAAAAATTCCTGCGTACGTGCCTGAGCAGTTGTAACTCTTGCGCGAAAGTAAAGCACGCGTATATACCCGCCGGAAGGAACTCGTAGCGACGTTGGCGCCTACTATGGCCCCGCCTACCTTGCCAATCCCTCTAGTACAAAAGGAAGCCCCTAGCGATTTGGCCATGTCGCCGCTTGTACTGAACACCGGGAACAAATTCACACAACTGATTCGAACAAGTATTCACCGTGGCTAACTTTCCACATAAGCAGCATCCAGCCACGTTACAGTGGAACTGCCACGGCCTCTCTGACAAATTAGGAGAACTACAGTCAAAAATACAGTTCGGCAAACCCAATGTAAGCGCATTGGTTCTAGAGTAGTCGAATAATTTCTGTGGAATCCCACATTTTGTTGGTTACCCTACCCATTCCATTCCAGATAAGCGGGGAGGTTCCTCAACAGAAAAAACTGGCAAGGCCGCCGTATACATCCATCCAAACAACCCTTAAACACCAATCGGCCTCGATAAATGGTGCGCGCAACATCAAGAAGTGGGTGCGGTTTTAACCCGTCCGGCCAAAACATCATTAATAGTTGTCTCATTTCACGGGGCACCACGCAGCGCCCGTCTCATTCTCGGTTGGCTGCACCACATCTGGTCCGTATATCCAGGAGTTCCGGTTCTTGTCGGAGGTTATTTTAATGACCCGCACGCCATGTGGGGCTAGGAAAACGACTAAAAAGGCGGCAAGCAAGTCTGAGAAGTCTTCAAACATTCAAACTTCGCCCTTCTGAATCATCCAGGCGTACCTACAATTCCGGCAACTCGATATCTCACGCATCGGACCTCACTTGGTGGCTTGTTCCTGGATCTCCTACCTGGGTGGCTGAGGCGGACGCATGTGGAAGTGACCACTCGCTCGTATTGATTAGCATACATACTAAATACATGAAAAAACTTTGTCGCAAAATTGCAGGTAAGCGACTGGGACAAGGTACGTGGAGATGACAGAGCAAAGACGTTCGATGCAACCACTTCCGTCTCTACCTTATAAACAATCTTACACGGCAAACGATTTCTTCCACAGTGAATGAGTACCAAGGGACCTGTGACGTAAACGATCTCAACTTACGGTCGCAGCGCCACCAGCGCATCATCATGAGAACGCGCAGTGATGCTAAGCGCATCACTGCGCGTTCTCGGCGCTACAAAAAGCAACTCTCACGAAACCGGTGGCGTGATTGGTGCGAGCACTTAGGCTCCGGAGCAGGAAACAAGAACTTGCGGCGCACTTTTCGGGACACGGAGCGCGGTGGTTATCGTGCCGACCCATCGTCAGGAACCCTACTGGCTCTCGACGTTAGGCCTGAAGATTTTGATAAGCAAGCAGCTGTCGGCTTTTTTTGAGTCACCAGCAACCACCGGCAACTCCTCCTTCAGTTGATGCGGATGATACTTTGGGCATTACGATGCCTTTCAGAAAAGCCCAGATATACTCGCTGCCATTGAAGGCACAAAGCAACATTCAACCCTTGGACATGACCGTCACCCGTATTAGCTTTCTTTAAGAACATGGAAGATGAGGCCATCGACACTTTACTACAGGTTACGAACAGCGTATGGATCGAGCGATCCGTTCCACCTGAGTGGCGACACTCCGTAGTGGCCCCCATGCCTAAACCAGGAAAGCCGCCAACAAGTTTCGAAGCTCTCCGGACAATTTCTCTCACCCAAAACGACCTTCGAATTGTTTGATCGAATACTGGCTATATACTCAGCTTTCATGGTGATTTGTGCACAACCATAAGTACCATCATAGGCGTATCCACGAGGAAGGAGGGGGGGGGGGGGGGGCTTTGTTTTCCCATTGTCAGAGGTGTGTGGGGGCAAAGTAGGTCAAGCGGGCACTGTCGGTTGCACACCGGCAAAACGATTAAAACATCACCTAAGCCAGGTTGTCTTTCGGTACAGCGTCCACGTAAGTGTACTTTTTTACTACATATTATCTTCTTAGGCAGCGCACATTTTCTTTTGGGCCTCTCCGTCACGCGTTGTAAGCAGATAACGATTGGCGGTTCTCCACAGTGCGAGTCGCCCGCGGGATGCGCCTTGTACGTCTGAATTGCACAAGAAGCTGTAGCCGGGCTTTCAAATACACGTTTCACCTTCCTCCACTTGCATCATGCCATATTTGTTGGGGTCATCGAATCTACCCATTTTTGAAAACGGGAAATCATCCTTGTTTTTTTGTAGTTTTATGGTGTGTTGCCATTTTAGCGATCTTGTCGCTAGATTTACGACTTTGCTTTCTGTTTTGCGCCAAAGTTCTCTACTTAGCGACCGGTGACTTTTTTGGCGACATTTTACTAAATTCCAAGTTAGGCAGGTTGCTTCAAAAATGCGCCTTCTAGAACGCAGTTCGTTATTCTAAACTTATTTGTAAGCTGACGAAAGTAGGTGCATGACGCGTAGGCTTCATAGCCATGATGAAGCAATGTTTACCTTCACAGTTTTCCTCACACTCTATTTCTGCATCACACCAAAGTGTTCAATCACAGACTTGACATATACTGTTCATAGAACTGATGTCCTTTCTTTTTTCGTTACAAAACTGATTTTGATGTGTTAGAGCAATCCGCGAGTCTTGCGAGGTCACTTACTGTATGCTTGCTGAACGTTCGAAAGCATACCATTAAATTTATTCGAACCTATGGGAATAAAATTTGTATTCAGATTTAGAACACAGCAGTTGTGAGACAGATCGACGTTGTAGAAAGGCGTAGGTATGAGAGCTCGTTCACGGGAAATCTGAACAAATCGCATCGAAAATCGTCTTTCAGACCAATTAGTACTTCGTGGGGCTTTCATAGAAATCAAGAGCGGAAGCGTAGTATTTGACCGGAATACAGCTCGGGTAATTGTTATCGCCCTGTTAACAACATGCGGTGAAGAATTTAATTCTATCACGAACATAAATAACTAGAACATTGATGGATACGTAGATTAAGTGCTTTTCATGTTAGGAAAACTTCGGCCCATATTCACAAGACGTTCTTAGCCTAAAAGCGTTCGTGCCAGCCAATAGTCATGCAGGACATATTATTAGCGAAGGCGATCAGCCAATGAAAAACAGCTCTTACGAACGATAAGCTTTGTGAATCTGGCCCTTGATTATTTGTGTTCTTTTGAATCGTGCTGTATTGGCAGTTTTACAGTATGAAAGAAAACGCAGAATTCAGGCTGTCATCATCCGTCATCTAAATATGTCAGTGAGGTAGCAACAAGGGTTTAAGAAAGGTTATTCTACATTCCACTCAGCTAATTGCAATCGCAGTATATAATAATATATATAATATATATATAATAATAATAGTAACCAAACTGAAGCAATTTTTATAGCTTTCCGCAAAGCATCTTACCATGTTTACCACAAAGAGTTACGTTGTAAATTAAGTCCTCAGAAATACACAATTGACAATCTTGTTGACACAGGCAGCAATATGTCGTTTACAGAAACAACTCTCCAGAACGTATTTCAGTAAACTGCGGTACCCACAGAGATCCGTTCTTGGGCCGTTTTTATTTCTTATATTCATTAATGACACAGTTATAGATAATTCAGTGAAAATTTATCTCTAACCTGATGATTGTGCTATTTACGCGGAGACGAAAAATTCTTCTCTGTAAGCTGCATCAAGACTTCCAGAAGATTATTGAATGGTGTCAATTCTGGCAAATGGAAATCAGTTTCATAAATACTGTTTATATGACTCTAACTCTGAAATGTAAACTTGTAAAGTTAAGCTATTGGGCAAATAATCTGCTTCTTCCTGAAACAATTCCTTTTAAATATTTAGGACATTGTGCCAATAACACCCTTCATTGTTCGAAGCACATTGAACACGTTACAGCTAAACCAAACCGCAAACTGTTTTTTCAGCAAATAGCTTTGAAATTATCAACCCATGTTTTTCATTTGCTCGCCTATAAAGATGTTGTCTTACAACTAATACATTATGTTTCTATTATTTGCTACCATTTTACCAAAATTGATATTGACAAAATCGAGTAAATACAAAAAGTACATATAACAGTTCTGGATGCTCTTGGATCAATAGCTCTGTTGGCCGAGGCTAACTTACGTACCTTGTCCCAGAGAAATTGCTGTTCCCGTCTTAATCTTCTTTTTTTAATTAATGTGCACTACAACACTGACGCATAAAAAGTAATGAATTTGTCATCCGGATATTCAGCAGACAAAGGCGTAATTTACCAGCAACTCTCTTTTGCAGCTGCGTAATTGCTTTAAGTACTCCATCTTTTCCAGGTTTGTTAACGAGTGTAACAGTCTAACCTATGATGAAGTTCTTCAACCAAGCGTTGACGTTATTATTTCGACATATCTTATTTTGTTATAGCGCAAGCTTGACAAGGACAAAAGAAGGCACATCTGACACACAAAGCGCCTTCTTTGGCCTTGTCAAGCTTGCGCTATAACAAAATAAGATATGCCGTACCAACAAGCCCCTATTGCTATCCTCATATTATTTCGAAACTAGCAGTGTGAAATCGTGTTCACGATGTGAATAAATAAATAAATAAATAAATAAATAAATAAATAAATAAATAAATAAATAAATAAATAAATAAATAAAAGCAGAAGCCATCTGCACTCTGCTGGTAATTCATTGTTTATCACTCTCTTGTACAGAGACTAGGCAAACGTGAAACGTTTAGGTAAATGCCCGATTTATTTCGCGTTCGCTTCTATTACAGAATTTTAAAGCACCTACGTTATATGAAATTCACTTGACAGTTCTAGTGGGAATTTTAGCGAGTTTTTGTCTCCCTTTAGCGACATGCTTCAACGAATTCTTGCAACACTGTATTGTAATGTTTCATTACGTGGGATCGTTAACCAGCTCTTTCAACGACAAAGATATCTCGGCATTTTCAGCCTCGTTTAATGAAATTATAATCTGCAAATCTTATATATATTACGAAAGATGTTTATATACAGGGTGAAACGAGGTCCAGGAGTGAGCCATAGGCAAGGCCCAGCTGGCGCAGAGTACAGCCGAGCCAACGCGCGCACACCCTACTTCCTCTTTCTCGGCCCCAGTCGTGCACTGCTGCTATACATTTTCCCTGGGGGCAGACGAGGCTCGCTGAGCGAGTTAAAGGGACCTGTGATGATACTGATTGAGTCTGGCCACGTGAACAACTTGCATCGCACGCGAACGCCAATTACTTGCCGTCACTTTGGCGACGACAAAGTTCACATCCCTCAAGCGAACTGAGTGTAACGAATGGTCCAGTGTAAGTGGCGAGAAACTTGCAATACTATCCCTTTTTGCGAACATGTGTCCGCAACAAAACATAGTCACAGGTAGTAAAGCTGACGGGGATATACGCATCGTAGCGAATCTTGCGGTCGCCTTGTGAGGACAACATCATGTCTGAGCTCGTTGAGCAGCGGCAGCAAGCAACAAAGCATAAAAGGTGCCACATACCGACTGTCGTGGTGCTCCACTCCTATTTCTATGGAGATTGTGCCATGACCACGAACTTGGACAATCTTCCACAGTGGAACCGATAACAAAAGGACAAAGCCCCATCGCTGGGTTCAACCCATTGCAACAACCGAAACAGCCGTACCTACGGCACGCTGTGTGACATACACGGACGCGGCGCTTAACTCAAAAGGAGCGCAAGTAGCCTCCTCAAGTCCTACACACCCTGAGATCCAAGCCACTCGCAGCTATGCAACGGACTTTTTAGACCCCTTACTATATGAACTGCAGGCTATACAAGGCGCGATAGAAACCCTCGTCAACTTGCCTCACATCAACGAAGCCCAAATCCGTACTGACAGCCTCGCCGCAGTTAAGCATCTGAACCAAGTAACGAAAACGTTGCGTACATGTGAGCTGATACACGAAATCGACACTTCCACACGTGTGAACATTACTGTCCACTGGGTGCAGGCACATGGTCATGACCACATCAGTGACCTTGTGGACCACGTTGCTCACTCTTTTTGGACACCCTTAACTCCTCCTTCTTCCCTTCCCTCTGACCCCCACTCTGTTTTCATTGCCCGAAAATCCATCTTCCGGCGTGACACGCCTACCCTCATCCCCCCGCGTATCTTCTCCCTTCCCCACAATCTTTCTTGAGAGGAGGAGGTCTCCATCCGTAGTCTTCGGGCCGGAGCGGCCCTTACACAAGCCAGCACTTGTGCTTGGGGTCAACCGTATACGAAGACATTGTCCAGTGTTCCGAAGTGCTCCGCTCCTGCGTCCGTAGCGCATGCCCATCATTATACTTTGGACGTGCACTGGGGTAAAGACAATTCGGGAGAGTGCGCTTAAACGTGTGCAATTGAACAGCGATCAAACTGGAGACAATGAGCCATGAATTATTGACAACACATAAGTCACTACTGCAGTATCTCTAGAAAACGGGCCTGGATGCTTATATTTAGTTTTGTACTAACGTTGTGCCGCGTAGCAATCCAAGCGGGAAAAAAAAGCGCTACTAAGTTTCCCATATTAGTACTAATTTTCCGCGCACTGACGTCAAAACACCATAGCAAAACAATCTGCGCAGCCAAACGATATATGGAAAGATGAGGAGCACAACTTTGTGGTTATGCTGGGTCTATTATAGCCAATATATATATATATATATATATATATATATATATATATATATATATATATATATATATGAACGAGAAGAAACAAACCAAGAGGCCCGATGTTTATTAGCCATATCATAAGAAACAAAAGAACAATGACTCCAAGGACAGCATAGAGGAAGGTATCTGCAGTTTCTAATGTAAATAAATAAAGGACAAATAAATGGAAATGAAAGTGGATGAAAAAACAACTGGCCGCAGGTCGGACACGAACCCACGTCTACGCATTATGCGTGCGATGCTCTTACGCATTGAGCTACCGCTGCACCGCTTTCCCATATACTTTCTGGGGCATTTATGTTTCCCTGTTAGAACTAACTCTGGGAATGTTTAGTTCCACATGTGGCGCCAAGACCATGAGTGGTGGCGCTGGCTTCAACAAGGTGTTTATCTAGAGACGTTAGTGGGACTCTACACACTTTCCTTAAACAATGCTCTTAGATTTGAGGTGAGGTTGTTGCTCTCTTTGTCAATGACTGTAGCCTATATCTAAACGAATATACCTATTCGGCTGAAGTGAGCATTTGACCAAAAGAGAAAAAAAATGCTTATGAAGGCGAGAATGTAATGGTAAAACGTGAAAACGTAAAACGTAAAATGAAAACCTAAAACCAGCGAGGTCGTAAAACACACACACACACACACACACACACACACACACACACACACACACACACACACACACACACACACACACACACACACACACACACACACACACGCACGCACGCACACGCGCACACGCGCGCACACACACACACACACACACACACACACACGCACGCACGCACGCACACGGAAAGCAACTGGAAACTTACAATCAACTCGACTTAAACGGCAAATCCCGAATCTACTAATAGCAGCTGGAACGGGCCATCGTAACAGCTGACATACAAGCAAAGTGATGTGTGGAGGTCCCACGCTACTCATTGTTTTCACCCAGCAGTTAAAAGACGCACGTTTTTCCGCGCCGGTGCGAAGGGGTCCAGGCCGGTCAGATGTGGGCTCCGCGCGGGAACACTTGAGTGCTGCGGCAAAGCGCCCTTCAACGGGGCGTGGGAAATTAGCATGCGACGGTGCGCACGGAAAGGTTTGTCCTTCCCCTTTCTATCCTTTACAGCGACAGCAGTTCTGAGCTCGAAATATAGTTCGTGGTGTCAGTCCCTGAAATGTTAAACTGACGACATTGTCGTCATCGTCTAGCATTCGTCTGGCCACGTACTGCCCCCCCCTCCCCGCCCCCTTCTCCTAAGCATTTCGCCCTCGTCGATAGTAGCCATTAGCGCGAAGAAAAAAATTAATACTTCACCTACCACTAACGCCAGGGTGATTGCAACTCGTGCCCCAGCGGCAATGCGCAGTTTTCACCCGGACTCGCTAACCACGTGCGCTGCTTCATCGCGCAGCTTTCTATTAAATTATGTGGTTTTATGTGGTGCCAAGACCACGATGTGATTATGAGGCATGCCGTAGTAGGGGACTCCTGATTAACTTGGACCACCCGGGGTTCTTTGGTATGCCCCTCAATGAACGCAAGCGAGTTTTTTTTTTTGCATTTCGAGATAGCGGGTACGATTGCCGGCCGCCAGGGCCGGCAATCGTACCCGCTACCTCGAACTCAACAGCTCCACGGAGCCACAGGGCTAGCGCGCCGGGTACGGTGCAGCCTTGACACTTTTGTAAAGTTTCTTCAGGGCTCTAACGCTCCGTTGCGCCTATGAGGACAGCTGTCACCTGCCAGTGGCCCCAGTGACATCCTATGGCTATTGTTTGAACACCCATTGCAAAGGTATGTGTGGATTTTTTTTTTTTGAACCATACAGATCTTTTTTTAATCGCCTGTCACATCGTATAATTCTATTCATTGAGCAGGATTGCGCAAAATAGGCGGACATTACGTGCATGATCAATCGAAATGCATAATCGACTAAACAAGATTTTACTGATCAACTTTATTTCATTACTTTATAGCAGATATTCCAACATACGGATTGCAGCCAGTAATTAGCGAGGTACGTGTGTCCACTTAGAACGAGTTTTTTAGGATGTAACCAGTTTCGAGATATTCCTTCCCAATCTGTGTGACGAAATACATGGGTGTTTCAAATACCCTTATGGTTTAGTGTATGAAACGTTCGTTTGGTACAAAATAAAAAAATAATAATAAGTGGAACAATAGGGAATTTTTACCGCCAGTTTCATGGCGCATGTGTCGAAACCCGTGCGATCCAGAGAATTAGTTCTAAATGGATATGCCTTGCAATCTCACCGGCTACAAATCGTACGTTGCAACGTTGTCGTAAAGTGATTAATCAAATCAGTAATTAGTAAATTTTCATAATTTTTTTTATTTCTTGTACGAGTAATGTCGTCCGCTTCGAGTAATCCAATTGAAGGACTACAATTATGCTGTCTACCACGTGATGCTTTAATTAGCAAAAGATTATATATGGCTTAAAAAAGGGCACTCCGTATATGAAATGCGCTGAATTCACCCATCGAACGATCGTTTGGCCGCATTTCCCGTAACCTGCGGACATCCTTTGCATGTGCGTGAGGGACACCATGGGAACATGCTTAGTTATATAAGAGCCTTTTCCAGAGAATTTGTTATAACTATACGTGGCTTAGGGTTCTTGGTTCTTATTTTTCCAAAATTCAGCGTGCTTAACAACGGCGGCGATGACGACGACGACGACGACAACAGCAACAACAACAACAACAACAACACGAATAATCTTGGCAAGAAAAATCATCCACCCGTAAAAGTCCGATCACAATTTATCTGGAAAAATACATTCACCGAAAAAAAAAAACTTATTGGGTGAAAACAGACACCGAAAAATTTCCCAGTGTCTGTTTTCACCCAATAAGGTGTTCTCTCTCTTTCATTTTTTACAATGAATGCATCCCTTCCTGTAATCAGCCTGTTCCCTTGGTTGACTGAAGTCCAGTGTTGCCCTTATTCTATTGGAGATTATCTTGGTGTATATTTTATACAATACAGGAAGTAAGCTAATGGGCCTATAATTTTTCAATTCTTTAACGTCTCCCTTTTTGTGGATTAATAGAATGTTGGCATTCTTCCAGTTCTCTGGGACCTTTGAAGTAGTGAGACATTTCTATAAAGGGCGTCAAGCTTTTCAAGCATGATGTCTCCTCTATCCTTGATTAAGACGACTGTTATTCTATCTTCTCCTGCCGCTTTTACCCGTTTCATGTCTTGCAAGACCCTTCTAACTTCATGGCTAGTTCAGTACCTGTTCAGTGCTACTTCGAATGAAGGTATCGTGAATGCTCTGAGTACTGTACAGGTAAGCACAGAATGCTTCCGCTGCTTTTACTATATCTTCGAAATTGCTGATGATATTACCCTGTTCACCTTTCAGTGCGTACATCTTGGGTTGTCATATGCCAAGTTTTCTTCTCACTTATTTCATGCTGCGTCCATCTTTTGCGGCTTCCTCAGTCTTTCTCACTTTATAATATCGAATATCCCTTATTTTCTCCTTGTTGGTCAGTTTTGACAATTCCGCGAATTCGATCTTATCTATTGAGTTAGACACTTTCATTCTTTGTCGTTTCCTTATTAGATCTTTTGTTACTTGGGAGAGCTTGCCTACTGGTTACCTTGGTTCCTTACCTCCAACTTCAATTGCTCCCTCTGAAGCCAACCTAGTTACGGTTTCATTCATTACTTCTATTTCATCTTCATCATCTCTCTGTTATAAGCCTGCATATTTGTTTGCAAGTACCAGCCTGAATTGGTCTGCTTTTACCCTTACTGCGTCTAGGTTGGCCTGTTTCTTCTTGACCAATTCCACCCTTTCTCTCTTCATATTGAGGTGAATCCTAGACCTCACTAACCTATGATCACTGAACTTTACCCTACCTAACACTTCTCCACCCTGCACTATGCTGGGATCGGCAGAAAGTATGAAATCTATTTCATTCTTTGTTTCACCATTTGGGTTTTTCCGGGTCTACATTCTGTTGCTATACACTTCTTGAATAAGGTTTTCATTATTCGCAGCTTATTCCTTTCTGAGAATTCTACCTACATCTCTCCTCTAATCTTCCTAGAATCGATGCTGTAGTTACCAATGGCTTGTCCGCCAACCTGCTTTTCCCCCAGCTTTGC